>NW_013665790.1:641292-664456 GCF_000517525.1 Limulus polyphemus | reverse complement strand
ACAATCCATTTGTTTTAAAATAATATATATATTCAAAACAAGTAAAATGTATGTACCAAAATTCTTTACACTATAGAATATCACAGTTGTATCTAAAACTCTAAATAATTCTCTTTTCTTGTCAAAAGTCCACACAGGCTGATTAAGTTACTTTAAAATCCAATTGACAAAGCAAATTATTTTTCTCTAATCTTATCACGATAGTATCAGTGAATAATTCACTTATGTTACCCCAGTTGTATCCTGAACTTTAAATAATTCCTTTTTTTTCTGTTATCACAATATAATGAGTAATAAGTTCTCTTATATTACTCCGTGAGTTAGCACAGTTGTATACAGAGCTTTAAGTAATTCTCTTGTACATCAAAAGTCCACACAGGTGGTTTCAATTACTTTAGAACCCAATTGAAAAGATGAATTATTTTTCTCTACTCTGTTTTTACTGCACAATCTGTGATAGATTCACTTACATTACCCCATGGGTTACCACAGTTGTATACAGAATTTGAAATAATTGTCTCCTTTTTGTCAAAGGCGGGTTCAATTACTTTAGAACAATCTTTGACAAGGCAAATTATACACTTTATCTCTGTTAAACTGTGAAACTTACTTTAAAATGTTGCCTGTTATGGCGAAACTAATAATCATGCAGTCTGACCTCACTTTTACTTACTTAACATTTTCTAATATAACTTCTTTTGTTGGTTACCACAGTTGTATCCAAAGCTTTAAAAGTCCAAAAATGCTGGTTCAGTTATCTTAGGACCCAATTGACAAGACAAGTTATTTTTCCTATCTCTGTTGTTGCAATACAGCTGTGAAACACACTATAGAAATCACCCATTAAGGCTAATCACTCACACACCAGCTAACTTCATGTTTTCTTTCATTAACTAACTTTTTCTATCTTCCTTATCTTGCTGTATCTGCACGTATTTATAACACACAACAGAAAAATCTAGAACTATCTAACCCTTTACTAGCAACAATGTTACACATAACTAGAAAAACTTGGAAGTTTCAAGTAAGATGTCATCAATAGTATTACTAAAGCCTAGTACAACAATCAAACTGCATACACTATGTACGACTTGTACAGAGTTACATAACAAACTTATCATAACTATCACTTTTAACACTCTTGTTATGAAAACTAACTATTCATTAAATATTAAAACACTAAATAAACTAAGTAATGACTATTAAGCTAAACAGTTTTGTATATCAAACAACCTGACCTCTTTCCTAATGGTTTTATACATGTATATTCATGTTTTATTAACAATTGATCCTTTTTTAATTTCAGTAAATGTTTCTATAACATATTTTTTCTAGATTTTTTAGGATCTGATTGTAATTTTAAAACATTTTCTTGTATCACTTATTATATTTTCTGTCATTTTACTTAGTATTTTTACAGCTGATATCGCTTCTTTACTCATATTGATATTTTTATATTCAGGATTATAATTATAAAATGAAGACAGACCTATACTAGTTATTTGAGTTCTTATACTTGAGCTATACCCATATCCTGTTGCCTGCTGACACCATTGCCGTTACATTTAATCCTTGTGTTTTTTGTGTTTGTATGATATATAAATCTTTGATTGCTTAATACTGATCATACGTGAAGAAGATAGAAAAGTTTTCTGTTGAAACATGTAGTATACACTAACTCCACACACAAAAAAAGCAGTCATTATTTCTTTGAGTAAAGAAGGACTTTCAACAAAGCAGATTGCTAGAAAAATTAAATTTATCCAGTCTACTGTAAGCTGCTGGGTGAAGAGATATTGAGAGACTGGCTGTGTGGAGCAGTGGAAGGGAAAGGATAAGAAAAAAGCTTCCACAGCAACTGATGATCATGTTCTGAAATGCATGAGCCTGCAGAATTATTGACTGTCATCCACAGATCTCAAACAAGCATGGCAGGAAACTCCAGTGGTCATTGTCACCATGTGCATCATCCAGTCTCGTCTGTGTTCAGTCATTCTCCCAGCAAGATGGCCAAGAAAGAATCCCCTCCTCACCAACAAGATGAGACTAAACTGGGCCAAAGAGCAGGTTGACTGGAATCAAGCAAAGTGATTTTCTCAGATGAATCAAAGTTCAATCTGCACGGGTCTGATGGGAAGCACTTTGTATGATGTTGATGTGGAGAAGAGTTTTGTCTGGCTTGTTTGAATGCAGTTGTGAAGCATTTGCTGGGTCAAGTGATATGGGAATGCATCTCTGGCCAGAGTGTGGGATGTCTACATTTTGGAAAAGGCACTTTCAGTGTTGACAAGTACATCAAGATCCTCATGTCCCGGTTAAAGCCAGTAACTCAGAATCATGCCAGTGGAGCTGACCAGTGCACATTCCTGGATGACTCTGCTTCATGCCACAGGGTTAAAAAGGTTGGTAATATCATGCACTCTATGAAGAAGATGTAAAAGAAAGAGGAAATTTCACTCACTTATCCTTACCTACATTTAGTCCATTGTGCACTCTATGCCACAGGGATGTCAAGCAGTCATCAAGGCCAGAGGTGGCACAACCAAATATTAAAACAAAAAACAGACTCAGTAACCACTTACATTACATTAGTGATGTGATCTTTAAATCAAAGTTTTCTTACTCAGAGAACACTTGCTTCTTTTTCAAGTATTTGTCGATTGTCCGCTGTAATATGTTTGTCATAGTTGGTCTGTTAATAAAGATGTATATATGTGTTTGGGTGACTGGAATATGAGTCAGCTTAAACCACACAATTTCCAGAACTGTTTTACACTAGTTCTGACTTCCACAATGCATAATCTCTTAAAATTTACAGGAACCAAGAAAAGTATGGAAAATTAAAATTGGGTGATGCAATAATTTTTTCCACCACACATTTAATCTTACTGTTAATGCACTAAATGGGTTGACACATTTATTGAAGAAGAGGTGATTAACAAAATGGATTGGCCATCATGCTCAAAGAACTTCAGTCCTATCTAGCATATTGGAATGCTCAATAGGAAATGCATAGTATCCAATCAAGTGGCTACAGATACTAAAGTTACCCTAAACAGTTTTTTCAGAAGGGTGGTTGAAAACCTTATGAACATTCATTTTAAGCATGCAACATTGATACCAGGCTTTGCCTTCTATTCATACACTATATTGAAGTAAATTCTCACAAACTGTGAGATGTAAAGCCACTTCTAATAAACGTTCATTTACAGGAGTATGCTGAATGACCAGTTAGTTACTTGCTTTTCAGATCACATAACATATCATTAGATACTTAATTTATGTAAAAATGAAGTGAGAAATGAATGACATCATTTTATAATGGTGATTTTTGTCTTTTCAGAACTAAAATATTATAAACTCCAGTTATCTTTTAAAGTTTTGTGTACTGTATTATTGGTTTCTTTAATTTTCATAAATTAATGTTTAATAAAGGAATTAATGAAGTAATTTTGAATATGATACTTGTATTTCTATCCTCATTTATCTTTCCATAAGTGACAATAGAAATAAGTCAATTTCCTAGGAAATTTCTCCAAGTTTATCGTATAATTATACAGTGAGAAAGAAAATAAGATTTTAGTGTAAAAACATTGTTTTTTTACATGTATTATCAGTTGCCATCTTTGTTACCTATAAAATAATTATGTATAACTTTTTTTTCTGTAAAACTTTTGTGACAACTGATTATAAATTATTTTTTCAGCCAAGTGAGCATAAAGACATCATCATACACATGACAAGACTTGTTGACAGCATCACTGTTCCTATGGCTAAAGCTTCAATTCTTTGGCTTTTAGGAGAGTATTCTGACAGAGTTCCAAAAATAGCACCAGATGTCCTTCGGAAAGTGGCAAAAACTTTCATTAATGAAGTGAGCAGAAACTTGTGTTATTTTTTATCATACACCCTTTCTCATTTTCCTGACTTTATTTTTATATAAATTAGTTTAAATTTTATTAGGTAAATTGGCAAAAAAAGCTACTTTCAGATAAAGATAACTTTCATTGTGTAATTTTCTTGATCTTTTATTGTTTAAAATCACTACATGATTCTGTATTTCTATACTAGGAGAACCGAAGGAGTTTTAATATTTTAAGGGTATAAAAACATGCAGAGATAGTAATCATTGTCTGATGGTTTGTTTACATTTTCATAAGTGATGAAAAAATTTGTGTAACAATGCAGATTCATATTTTAATATTATCAAGTTAAATGTCATTTTACTATTTTGAATTTAACTATTTACCAGTTTACCAGGAAAATCAATTAATTGCTACTCTGAAATCTACAGATGTAAAGTAAACAAGACTTCCACATCTTAATAATTGTCATGAAACTTGTTTTATTTATCATTATATTTCTTTATATTAAATGTTTCTTCACGTGTTTTGCAGGAGGACATTGTGAAACTTCAGACTTTGAACCTAGCTGCCAAACTGTATCTTACCAATTCTAAACAGACCAAGCTTCTGACACAATATGTTTTCAACCTAGCTAAGTATGATCAGAACTATGACATTAGAGATCGAGCACGTTTCCTGCGGCAACTTATCATGCCCCAAGGGGAAAAGGGAACTGTTCTTGCAAAATATGCCAAGAAGATTCTCCTTGCCTCAAAACCAGCACCCATATTGGAGTCCCGATTCAAAGGTTGGTGAAGTAGGATAGAATTGTTCTGTTTGATTTTAATGTTTATTGTGGTTTCTGATGTCCCTGGTGATAGTATATTATTACAACTGCTTTTTTCTTACTGAAGCTTGGTATGACCACAGTGGCAACTGTAAAATTCCGATATGGAAGTAGAAGATGGAGACGTGTGTTGATAGATCAAAAAACATTTATGCCAGAAATTAGGTTTATAAATAAATAAAAAAATTATAAAACTTTAAATGATTTTTAAAGCAAGACAAATGTGTTAATGAGAGTAAGAAGGATTATGATTACTAAAGTGGCCACCCAGAAATCTGATTTTTTAACATCAAAATAGCACTGAAGAACAGAGATTTCACTGTATCTAAAATAAAAGTTAATAAATAAAAAAGCACAGATAAGAATGTAGAACTGATTCTACTAATGCTTTTAAAATACTAAAATTTGATGCTCTAACATTTCTTTAGAATTCAGTGTTTTGCTATCCAGGTCTTCCACTTTTTTGTTTAAGTTGTGGTTAGACTTGTTTTAGTTTAGCAGTTACATGTATGTATAAAGAGCATGTTGAAATTAATCTCTCTATAAACTTGGCTTGTAATATACTTAAAGAAAAAAAATAATTTGATAATGGAATGCAAATGAAGCTTAATATTTATAATGTCACAAAGACTTCGATAAGTGCACACCATAGAAACTTAATACAGCATTATCAAAGGCAAGTAAAAAAACTAATACTGTACATGAATTAAACCCATTCATGCTTTCTAATGCAGTGCTATGTTTTCATAACTTATCATTATACTTAAACCTTGTTTTAGCTCTAACATATGGCTAATTAATTACAGATGTAATTTCTGACAGACTGTTCATACTTGTTACATTACACAAATGGTGGGGCCTATTAAACTTGTACATAGTAGATATATATTAGTTCTTTACTGTTTTGCTTCTCCACAATATTGTAAATTTGATTTTCCTTAAAGGATAGAAATTCATGAAGATACTTGATATATGATTTACTATTTATTGAGACAAAACGTTTTCTCATTTACTTCATTCTTCCAAAAAAGAAATTTGTAGCAAAACGTTTTGATTCACAGTTAGTGTTAGTATGTTCTATTTTTACTTATATTTTTAGTCAAATAAGTTCACAATGCGAGACAATTTTGAAATTTATTTTCTATTTTCTAGTTGAATTTTTTATTAATACCTTAAAGATTTTGCTTTAAGCTATAAGTTTATTTTATTTCTTTTAGATCATGACCAGTTTCAGTTAGGATCCTTGTCTCACTACATAAATGCAAGAGCTAATGGTTATCACGAATTGCCACATTTTCCTGAAAATGCTCCTGACCCCTCAGTTCGTAATGTAGAGGTGGTGATGCCATGGCAGGAGGTACACACCACAAAGAAAAAGAAACAAATTGTGAAAAAAAATCTTTCTATTCAGAAACTGAGACAAGCTCTCCTGAAGGTGATGGTAAGTATTTTATTTTCACTGTTTTTTTATTGTTAGAATTGTAAATTGTTACAGGGATAAAAACACTTACTTTACAGGAAAATGAAGTTTTTAATGCAATTACATGTTTTTGTCTTTGCTGACTTCAGAAGGTCAGTCTAATTTTGATGATTACAAGTAATACAATAATCCACTAAAACTGGCAGATCTGCTTGCAGAAAATAATGTTTTTTCATAATACAGTATAGCAGTTCACAAATTCTAGATTCAAGAACTATAAAATATGTGCATGTTTCAATTGTTCTTCATCCTGAACTGTACTAATTTTAATGTTGTTGATTTCACTTTTGAGGCTATATTTTGAACCACAGAGATTTATAGGGGAAAATTTTGATTCAGTAAAGTTGGTGGAAGAAAGCTAATGTGATTTTGAAGTGAATTCTGGAATTTTGATAGTTAAGCTTGGGTATTGTGTTCCAACTCTATATGATGTTCTTAATTATATTACAAAGAATTGTGGTTTTGTACAACACATGCTAGTTACCTGTATAATTTAATGTTATATATTTTCTTTTTAAAACAGCATCAGAGACATCTGAACCTGAAGAATCAGAATCAGAAAGTAAAAGTAGCGAAGAGGAAGAAAGTAATAGCAATAGTAAGTCTGGAGCTAATAGCAGTGACAGTGGAGCAAGCAGCATATCTGAGAGTGAGTCTGATTCAGAAGTGAAAGAGAAAGTTAAAGCAAACAATAAAAGTTCTAATAGTGAATCTAGCAGTGAAGAAGATTCAAGTTCTGGTGATGTTGATGAGACTGATTCTAGTGGAACAGAAGAAGAAAAGAAGCCAAAGGTACATTAAAAAATTCTGTGTTAAAAACTATATTCCTGATAGATCAGTTTCAGATATGTGATGATCTACTGCTATTGTTTAGAAATGGAAACTAATATACCAGTTGTTGATAGTTAATGTTTAAAATCTATTGCAAAGTTTCACTCTTGCATCAGTATTTTGAATTTATTATTGAAATTGTATTTTTGGTCATGATTAGAATAAAAAAAAGTCAATCACTGATATTACAAACATTCAATATATTCCACTAGAATGATTTTGAAAACTGTTTGTTACAAATTATCACATTTAGATATTTATATCAAACCTGTTAAAAAGTATGTGATGACTTATTCTAAGAATGATTTTCATGAATGAAATTTTAGGATTAAAGTTTATGTGAATGGCTCTAGATTTGGAGCTGAAACTTATAGGTAGGAACTAGGATGTTGACATTTATCTGTAGAACATCGTTTAGTGCCATTCACAGTTACTTAGAATTAGTTTTTACGCACATTTAACACCTCTCATTAATCAAACAGCAAGGATATGTGTCAAGAGCATATAAATTTTGCTTTGTGCTTATTAATAATATGAAGTATATTTTATCAGCACTTCGTTTTTGTAGTAGTTGTGTGTTGATAAGCTACAAATGGACATATTAGGTTTGTCAATTCATAAAATGTCGTTTTTTTGTGTACACAGAAACCACCTCCTAAAAAGAAAAACAAAGAAAATAAAATTTCTGAAGAAGTAAAAAACAACCTTGACTTACTTTTGGACTTAGAAGATTGTAAGTTGTTTAGAATTATTCATATGTTAGCAATCGGATAGTTTTTCAAACCTTTCTCATTTCAGAAGTTATTAGTTTAAAGGTATTTTAATTTTCTAATTATTGGTTTAAACCTCATCTAATTGTATTATATAGATAGAAAATTGTTAGAGATTTCATCTCAAAGACTAAAGTTTCAGTGATTTTTAATGTAAAAGAACAGCAAGTTATTAGATTTAAATTGATTTTGTAAGTTAAAACATCTAGAGGTACTAGTTAAAACTTGTTACATTTGAACTACCACTATATAATGTTGCTTGCTTTATCAAGCTAGAAAATATACAGATTCTTTTTGATTTTATAGTCTTAAGGAAGCAGTAGGATTTCTTAGTTTTCTCTGGTTGGAAAGGCATTAGAATTACTTCTTTTACTAAATAAATTTATTATGGCTTTTTTAACATCTCTCGTATTAGCAAATTTGGTAAAATTTTTGCACCAGGGATAGGATCACCAAAAATCAATGTTGGAATTTGATTGCAGAAGTGATACTAAAGGAAAGTTCTAATGATAAGAATTTCAGTTTTTTTTTAATAGCAAAATATTAAATACAGATGAAGATATGGCTACATAAAGATCAATGTATCAACAAATATTAGTTATACATTAGGAATGTTAGATAACTAGCACTGCAGTTGTAAACAGCCTCATTTGAAATACGTTTACAAGATACTGTATCAAGCTTAAAGATCAGCTAGTCTGTTGTGTTCTGATATCAAATGAAAAACTTTGTTTTGTAATTAAGCACACAATGGAGCTAATAACACCCTTCTCTGGATAAAATGATTTCTTTGGTTTCTCTGCTATTTTTTGTAACTTGTTTTCCTATATTAAGTAATAAATAATCTGCATCATTGGGTAAGATGATAGATTATATTCTCTTTAGTACTGATATGCTGAAGGTATTTATACAACCTGTTTTATCAATAGAATTATAGGATTCATTTTCATGTGACTTTCGAATTGGTAAATTTCTTGCCTAAGAACTATCTGTTTTAAAAACATTTCTAATATTATATGAATTTTTGCATTCTTTCAAGATGCATTTACTTTCTTTAACGTCATCACTATCTTCACTTAAGGCCGAAATGTCATTATGTATAAAATCCATATCATCATTTTCGTTATGTACAACTTCATTGATATTTACAATATTTTCCTTGTAATTTGGCCGGTTTTGTTTTATTATGCTGTTTTTTTTGCATCATTAGTACTCGCAAATACATTTTTTGACATTTTCCTCCATGTTTTCCACCTTGATTTATCAGAAATTGATAATCCATCACATTTACAGCCACAATGGGAGCATGCTAAGCATTTTGAATATCTAGGCCTTTTTATATTTGCAAGATAAATGGTTCATTTTGAATTAGAATTGCAGTTTATTCAACATTTGTTGAAGCTGATGTCAGCAATTTTTGATCCATTGATTTGGATCAGCCAGTGTTCCACTGAAGCTAAAAATAGGATAAATCTTTGTCTATTTTGGCCAGTGATATTGTTCAAAAAAGAAAACCGGGAAAACTGCTTCTGCAATGGGTCATTTTTTTTTACAAACATGAACTTACCCAATCTGCAGATATGGGCATTAGTAAAAGTTACTTTTGATATTTGAAATTCATTTCTTTTCAACAAAGCATTCAGAACTTAGGTAGCAGCTTTATCATTTCTGAACAAGGGCTCAGTAATTCATATTTATAAAACAAAACAGTTACTATTGAATATTTTTAATTAACCAAAATAAAAATTTATTCTTTAAGTATAATAATAAATTTTGGTTATTTCAAAGCTAAAAACAGATCCAGAACAGTTTTAGAAATTAGTTCACTTATAAGTGTAAACCCAGTCGTGGTAATCCAAATTTTGATAGCAATGTTTATATTTTGCAGTTTTTAATTGCTAACTTTTCTTCTTTTGATTCCATGCATAATTTAGTGATAATTGGTAGTTTATTTCTTTGTTTGTGAAGTACACCAGTCCGATTCACTGTAAGGTAATAAACTAAACACATAACATCTAGGCCCGGCATGGCCAGGTGGTTAGGATGCTCCACTTGCAATCTGCGGGTTCGAATCCCCGTCACACCAAACATGCTTGCCCTTTCAGCTGTGGGGACATTATAATATGATGGTCAATTCCACTATTTGTTGGTAAAATAGTAGCCCAAGAGTTGGCGGTGGGTGGTGATGACTAGCTGCCTTCCCTCTAGTCTTACACTGCTAAATTAGGAACGGCTAGTGCAGATAGCCCTCATGTAGCTTTGCGCCAAATTCAAAACAAACAAACATAACATCTATGCATATTTTTCATGACTACAGCACCTCCTCAATAATCCAGTCATAAATGGTTGTATTTATTTGCTTCTTTGTCATTGCCCTAATACTCATTCAGTAATCCAGTATTTGTTAGTTATATAGATTTTTTCTATACAGATAACCAATTTTAAGTTTGAGCCAGTAAAAAAATTGAAATAAAACCAGCACAGTGCATACTATAATATCAATGTTGGTGAAAAAGATCAACTATTCTAAGTAAAAACTATAAAGTAGGCATTAGAAGGAGCTGTAAAAGGTGAAAAATTAGTGAAATAAAAACATTTAACTCATTTTTGTTGTTGTTAAAAGTAATCTTTTAGCTTTAATTTAAATATTGGTCCAAACATCAGTCCAGCTTTCAATGTAGTATCTATTTTGTTAGTTTCCTTAACCTCAAGCTCGGGTCCAGTAATCCAGCCAACATCAGCTACTAATATCCTTACACCATCTACAGAGAAAACATCATCCTTTGTTCAGAGTCCTCTCTTTTCTCCTGTAAGTTATTTTGCTTGGCTTATAACTTTGATTATGTATTCTGGTTAGTTTTATACAATTATAACATTTCTGGTGCATCTGTTACCTGTTATACAAAAATTATAAGTGTTAACCTGTGATATTTGATAGATTCAAGCTTTGAAACTAATCAAGTATTTATTTTTTTGTTTTGGAAAAAATTAAAGCTGAATGCAAAAAATCAAAACATGGGACTAAATGACAATGAGATATGTATTATAGAGCATGTGTCTGTCTGATAGTAACAAATATTTTCCAATTTCCTGAGCACCATTAAACCACATACTTTGTTCATTTTCGTATCTCTATGAGTTTCATATCTGTTTAAATGTCTTCCCTTGCCACTGTGGACATATACATAAGAGCAATCTCTGTGAAGGCAGTGAAATAAATGCTGTGGTTGGCATGGTTATTTTACTAGTTTAATTTTAATATCATTGTCTTTTTTTTTATATAAAATTGATATTGGTAAGTTAAATTATCAAGAATATAGTCAGAAGTACTCTGATGACACTTTGGAAATATTTGCAGTAAAAATCTCATTCCTTTGGTTTATGTTCTTAGACATAGTAGAAGTTAAGTCTTTGTTGTTCTGTGCTCTCTCTTGTGTCTCCCAGTGGGTCAGTGGTAAGGTTATGGACTAAAATTATAAAATCTGTGGTTTGATTATTTGTGGTAGACAGAACACATATACCACATTGTGTAGTTTAGTGTTAAAACAAAGAAACACAGTGTTGTCTCTTGTATATATATCTGTGTGATTTGTTCATATTTAATAATTATCTTTATCTGTTCTGAAATATTTGTTTTTGATTCTACCCCTTATTCAGTTGCTGGGGTGCTGCTTTCAAGCAACTGAACAATAACTTGTGTATCTCACATACAGCCTTCTGGCAATAATCAAAAAAATTGTAATTGTACTGCTTGGTAAATATTTGTTAGTAAATGTTCACAGTATTTAAGAGCAATAAGTGACTGTATATTTTTAAGACAAATGTTATTCAAGGTTATATTGTAGGTCATTATTGTACGTTTCTTTTTAGTGAGATTAGAGTATTTGGCAATGAATGTTGGTCATTTAATTGTCAGTTTTTTTACTTGTGTGTTATCAACTCAAGGTGAACAATCCAGTGTTTATTCCAACAAAACAACATGAACTGCTTAATCGGTACAGTGGGAATGGCCTAATTGTTTCTTATCGGTTCACACGAACATCAAATATCTACTCACCAAAGATGACATCTGTAGAGCTGAATTTTGTCAACAATGGGAGTGATGAGATTAAGAAGCTTTACATTCCAGATAAGGTAATAGCCTTATTTGTTAGTGGGTTTGTGTTTGTTGTAACATTTTTATCTAACGTAGTATTAAAACTTCCTCATCTTATCTTTTTAAACATCAAATATATCTTATGTAATAAATTTCTAATAAAAGCTCTGTTCATGCATTTGACAAGCTGAGAATAAGAAATATGCTTAAAAAGCTTTGGGAGTAAACATTACCTATTATTAGGATGCACTTGAGCAAATTAATATTAATTTCCAATCAAAGCAAGCTGTCCGCTTAAATCAAAACAAAAATTCAATACGTTATATATATTTTTCTTCCTTATAAAGATTAGAATGTATTGTTTCATTAGTTGATATTCTTGTTGTTAATGATTTTTTTTGGTGTTAACTCAGTAATAACTTGGATATATTGGTCAGCTTAGGAAATTTTTGTTAGTCCTAAATTGATATTTTAAGCTGTTTATTCAAAACAACCTCTATAGTCATTCATTCAGGAGTTCGTATAATAAAAGATAATAAAACTATTAAATATTGTAGCAAATATTGTTAATGATGAAAATAACATTACAAAAATAATAGTATACATTAGTGAGTGCTCCACTACTGATTGCTCTCTCTTATTTCTAGTTGCCAATGTGTCATATAATGTGCGCTTTATTTTGAAAATATGTTGTATCATGAAATATATTTATTCAGCATATATTGTTCCAAGCGACTTCTGTCAAACATGTTTTTTTTGTAACCGAGTAAAGGGGTTTTCACTCATCAGTGTAGTACGAGGAAATCATAATTGAGTTAATATTCCTATTAACAACTAATGGATGTAGAACAGTTGAAGATAAAACATTCAAGCATATGTTTTTCTCCAACTTCAGCTATAAAACAATACTAGACAGCTTGATTTTCATTTAGAAAAATACATAGTGTGTCACTGTGTTAACCCAGTGTCATAACCTAAGAACTTTATTTAATACAAGAAGGCTATATTATCCTACTTTCAAATATCATTGTGCTTATGAATCTTTGTTTTATTAATTTATTACCATACTCCTTTTCCTCAGGTGTGAAGCAAAACAAGAAAAAATAACTCTGAAGAAGGGATATTTACCTTCCACTAGTTTTTGAGTTATTGATTTTTGTTTTGTGATTTATTGAAGTTTTTATCATCCTGGTTTTTTAGTATCATGAATGTGTCTCATTAAAAGTATATGCATACAGTATTGTTTCTAGTGCTTGAGACTCCAAAAAAACATGTGGGTTTAACTTGTTAATATTGACAATGTGAAATAAACAATTGATACTGGAGAATTGATTTTTTAAATATGTTTATTTAAAAACAGTTATCTCTAATTTTAAAATGTTCTTAATATTTGGTTGTTTTAGAAAAATAATAAGAAAATTAACACTGTGGCACCTGGATGGGTACATTGTGCACTGATGGGAAAAATGCACCATTAATTAAGATAATCATAAACAAAACTTGCAGTTTTTCTTCTACTCATTAAATATTTTCCTAAACCTAAAGTTCTTCTAAAGTTTCAATCTGTTGTATTTTATTTTCAATGCAATAACATCATACATTAAGTTTGTGTCAAACTGATACAATTGGACATTTTAGAGTTAAACACTTCAATACTCAAGACAATTAACATTGTTTTTTTGCTTTACATCATGATCTACAAAGGTTCTTGGTTTCAGTTTGTTTATGTTTTAGACAGAGAATGCTAACATATTCATCACAAGAATCAATATATCACTATGAAATAAATAAACCAATAAAATTATAATGTTTAAAGACAAAGCTAAGATTTGGTTACTGACCATCTGTGTACTTTACAAAAACTTGGATAATTTCATTTTAAGCCTTTAGTAGTCCCTTAAGAAATACGAAAGCACACACATGTTTTCCAGTGACAGCCTAGATAATTTGGCATAATCAGTTGTTTCTGTGCTTCAAATTATGTTAACTTATTATTAGGCAAATTGTTGCCATCTGGTCAAGACTAAATTTAGCAATAGGTTGTGTATTTGAAAGTTCCTCTGCCAGATTAAAAACAACTACTAGCTTGTTCCAACAATGATCACTGATTGAATAACTTAGAAACATATATGTAAGACATTACATAAGGGAATGGCACACATGCTACATGTATTTAAAGAAACAACTGAAATCCTCACCTTTTTTTGCTAATATATTTTAGAGTCATGCAAGAAATATATAATTGAAGAGAAAGCCCACAATTTATGGCTTTGTTAACTTAACTGTTCTTTAAATAGCTACAAAGTCAGGAGAATTTAAATAATTTAACCACTGAGATGTAATTTTTGAAGGCAGAATTTAAGATAAAAAGTGAGGAACAACAAACACATGTAATATTAAACAATTGATGTTTGTAATATATTTCTATTTTAACAAATGCAAAATACTTTCCATTTTTTATTGTGGCTATTACAAAAAATAATAATGAATATAGTGGAGACTGAATATTTGCAAAGCAATTTCATGCAATTTACAGCTTTATCATAATTACTATATGCAAACTGTCATCACCAACTTTACATCAAACAAGTCAGGAGATAGAAACAATAATAAAGTAAGTCTCTGTGGTACAGATCTGCTGTTGTGTACTAAACAATATGGTGTTTAAAACAGTATCAAACAAACTTTTGAGGTATAAAAAGTCTGACTAAACACTGTACAGTTTCGCCAATCACAACTTTATTTGCATCATATTTGGATTCTAAGAATGGTCAACTGTTGAGTGTGCTGGACTGTGGATTTGAGGATCCATGATTTGTGTCGAAATGCCACACACACACACACACACACACACACACACACACACACAAACAAATTGAGCTTAACACTTTGTGGTCATGGGTGAATTATAAAAGTGACAGCCAAGTACAGCCATTATACATGGTAAGCTATATCTTGAGATTTTAGCTCATAGCAACTGAAACCTTTCATAGTCTCCAGTGGAACTGTGGCATATGAATACAACCCCCCCCCCCCAAAAAAACAAACCAGAAAACATTAACAATAAAATGCCTCTAGGATTTTTTATGTAAAAATTGGGGGTTTGAAATTTTTTCAAAAGTCCAGTAATAACTATTGTTAGTGAATGTTCCATTATTACTTTTTTATGTTGATGTCACTGTCTTGTCTTTGAACTTACAACCAGCTACTGGGCTAAATTACAGGTTGACTGACTTTTGTATTTCTATAAAAAAATGTGTAGTAGGTGAGGTACATTACGATTCCTTGCTTGTCAAACCAAACTTCCAGTTGTCTTATTCATTACATTTAATAAAGCATTCACATGCAAACATGAAAATGCTTATTTTCCATTTCTAGAAAGTTCTAAAGAGAAAATCTATTAATACTCTTTAAATTCAACTGAGAAATATGCCACTTCTTTAGAAATTCTGTAAGTGATACTTTTACACACAGGGTTTTAAGCAAGTATCATGTGTAATAACAAATATGAAATGTCACATCAAATTAAGATAATCATAGGTACATACTTTTTATCTAATTTACATTATACTGATGTTTTTAATTATAACAATTAGAAGGTTACTAATTAGACTCCTTGATACAGCAGACTATAATTTTGTCTTGCTTGTAATAGAAGCATTAAGTGATTCTATATTTGACTGCATGTAAAGGGCAAGATCTTTTTACTTTTTGTACTTATTGACTAAAAAAGCTGCAGTATTGTATTTTTTAACTGTAATGATTAACTTTTAATTACATTTTAAAATGCTATGAAAAACAGTATTTAGTCTGAGAAATTGAACACAAAGTAAGGTTTCACGACAAAACTTAATTTTTTTTAACCTTATGTTTACTGCATGTTCAAAGTGTGCATGTCACTAACTTTTATAGTTACATTTAAAAGTTAATTAAATAATTTTGTTTTTAACGAATGTCAGTAAGATTTTAATCAAAATGTAGTTTATAATTCAAATTTTTGTATTATCTAAATTTTAATTTTTTAATTTCAAAAGGAAACATTTAAATAACTTCTTAATCTTAACTTGTTTGTGTCATATGATTCCCTTGCACTCGAAATTGCCCATTTTAGGTTTTCTTTCTACCTTTTTATAAGTTTATTATTACAAACTCATACTATAGATATTGAAAAGCCTGGTTATAAATTTAGAACCTTAATTCATCTTCACATCCCACTGACTCAGTGGTGAGTCTCACAGTTTAAAGCAATTAAATTCAGGTTTTGATACCTGCAGTTGGCATAACACAGATAGCCAAATTTGCAGCTTTGTGCTTAATAACAAACAAACTGATCTTCGCCTTGACTTGGATGTAAAATAAAAATGTCAAATCAACATGACAAGTCCCTCCTGTACCATTCTGCCTTTCACAAAATATCAGTAACTCTTGCTGATATTGCTATTGGATTATTTATAACCAATAAAAAGAGAAGCTTTTTTTATGTGATTCTTTATATGGGCCATTTTGTTTTGCTGTTTGTAAGTAGATATTTGGCTTTAGTTTCATTATTTGCAATCATGGCTTACACAATTTTTTTTTAACCTGTTTATAGCTTAAGTAGAAAGCCAGTTAGATTGTGGTAGTTCTGAGACTTTCTACAGTAATGCTTTATAAATTCTTTATGTTCTAAAATGCATATTTAAAATGACAATGTTCTTTGTCCACAAAATAATTCATTTTTATTTTATTACAAATGTGTACTTTAAACAGTTCCTACACTGAAACATGAATACTCAAGTCACACTGACAACATATCTGGCAGAATTATATCATAACAAGCTCTCCATATACAAATAGAGTTTAAAAAACAGGTTTGCTAGGCTTGGTATGTTTGTTGACCTTTTCATGCTATGAATACAAATATTTCTTTTCATCTTACAGTTTCATATTTAATTTACATAACCTACAGAACTTCCTAAATGAATATCAAGATGTTTTAGCAAGACTATATTTTATTCACATTTGGTTTCATTTAGTTAAACCATCTCGGAGTACACTAAAACTATATTATATCTCAGCTGGACAGCTTTGTGTAAATAAATGGTTGAGTTACAACCACACCATGCATGGTTGACTCAATGTAGGATATCAAGTATCAGATATGTTGTCAGTGTGACTTGAGTATTCATGTTTCAGTGAAGGAACTGTTTAAAGTACATATTAGTAATTTTTGTAAAGTAAGATTTTTACAGGTAATGCTGAAGAACAAAAGACCATTGTTTTTCTTTTGTTTGCTTAAGTGCATCTGTAGAATAGGTGATGTTTACCTCAAAAGGGTCATAAGCATGTTAACCTTAAGTAACAATATTTAGACACAAGAGATTAGCTTCTCTTGTAAAATATTTGACAGAACAAATATACTTTGATTAATCTTTTTTAATTTTCATTAGGCCATTTAGATATCCTTGCATTATTTGTTGTCATATTATTTTTGTAATGGATATATGCTAATTTTTCACCTGGGGTTTTATGGACATTTTTATTTCAATACTGGAAATGTCTTACAGTGAAATGATTTAACATTTTGGGGAAACATGTTTAATCTAGTTTGAATCTCTAACTTTTCAAATAATATTGTTAATTCAAAATCTTTGATCTTTGCTTATAATAGGGTTTTAATTTTTGATTATAATTCTTTGCATGTTGTTCTTATTGTCTGTTTTTTTATTTAATTTTTATCCAACTTGGTAGAAATCAGGAGATATGGAAATTAAAGGAATGCCAGAGATAGGTATGTGTTTCTCTTCAGCTTATATTTTTCTTATGTTCATTTGAAATAACTTCATCAAAGTTTGTAGTTACAATGCAGAAACTGAAAGTATGAGTAATAAGCTTTCTTCAGTATCAGAATAATACATTTATTACAAAATTTCCACTAAAACTAGTCTAATACTATAAAACACTGTGTGTGTGTATGTTTGTCTGTCTGTCTTTTGGTCATGCACTGATGTCATTGCAACTTATTAGGTAATTTAAGTAGTTTGGCTTCTTGTCAATTAGATGTGAGTAGTCTACGATTGATCGAAAATTAAAGATATATTTGGATTAAAATGTACAAAAAATTGCACCTTTTTTTTTTGCAATTTGAAAATGTATCTTTGTTAAATTGTCGAATTATGCCAGAAAGAATGTAAGTATACTTTAGTAGTCATTTTATACAACATATTAAAAGCTTATCAATGTTTTTAAAAAGGTTTAATGTTAGGTTGTACAATAATATCAGAAGATTATTCATTGATAGTATTAAGTGTGGTAAGGTTTAGCCCTAACTGAACTAAAGCAAAAAACGTACACAAGTTAGTGTTAATTTATCTCTTTATCGAATATAGTCCGTACTTAATAAAGGCTTAACTAATATCAGAACTAAGACAAGTGGACTTATAGATTTCAGTGTCTGTGATTAGAATTCTTTTGTATTACTCTAGAAATCCTGTATTTAAAGAAGTACTGTTGCAGTAATGATACTAAACTAGTTTAATAATAGTGTTCTAATCAGGTATTGTATGCATTGTCTAATTTAAAGATAACATTATTTGTGAAATCATAGCATTAGAAATAAAACTACAAATTATTTTACATTTTTAGCATTTCTTCCTGTGGGTCATTCAGTATCAACAAACATTGGTATTGATTACAATGAAAGTACCCAACCAGCTAACTTAGAGATTACTACTGAGAAGCAGAAGTTTAATGTAACAATCAAAGCTCCCATTGGTGAAATCCTACAACCTGTTATAATAAATGAAGATAATTTTTTGACACAACAAGGTAAGGATATTTAATAATGTGTTTGTTGGAGCATAAATGAAGACTAGTTCTTATAAAGAACTGGTTAATATCTTTAACCTCAAATGAACATTAATTACTAAGTATATAGAACAAGCTTATATCCAGAACCAGTCTTCAAATTTCACTCCTTTTTCAATTACTAGCCAGACCTGATTAATTCTTACCTTGTAAGAGAATGGTTGATACAATTAAAGTCAGAGTTTGATCAGTAGTATAGTTAAAGCTTTAAATCTGGTCTGTTGATCTTTTGTTAGTTTGATACATGAGATTTATGAAATGAATACCTGATCTGTACTATGGCTGAATGGCAGTAGGAGAGAGCAAAGGATACATTTGCATTGGGTCCAATCCCAAAAAGTTAGAGAAAATTTCAAGCTCTGTTATGGACCCTAGAATAGGACTTTGCATGAGACCTCTTGACTACTATAATATGTCATCACCCCTACAGTTTAGTATAGTTAAATGTTACAACTTTTAAAAATTTGAGAGTGGTTTGACTATGAAAGTGTTTGCTTGTATGATATTTTTTTTTCTAAACCTTTAAATGGGTGTTAAAAATAAAAAAATAGCCTAAAAAAAGGACTATAATTATGAAATTTAAAGACTTTCATAAGTAAATATGTTTTGATGCTAAATGGTTAAGTAACAGGTGAGAATAAAAGAGAAGTAATAAAATTTACTATGTATATGTAATTATCTGTGAAGGAAAGAGGGAGTACCCATGGGAAAATCTTGTCCAGAGTCTGTCAGATCCATACTATGACTACAATTGAGTATTCTTAGATTAGTATCTGACTTTTAATGTGACTGAGTTACACTGTACTCTAAGCTCATATGTGACCTGTACTGTGACTAAGTGTTATAAGTTAATGTTTGACCTGTTTTGTAATTGTTTTAAGGTTATTATCTGACTTCTATTTTGGCTAAATATTGTGAAGTAAGTTAAGATCTGACCTGTATTGTAACTAGGTATTTTGTATTACATTTAACATTGTTATACTTCATTACAGAGCCAATATTCTAGCTATTTACTGTATGATTCAGGTATTCATTTAGTTTCTTATTATTTTTGTATCAGCATAAACATTAGTTTCTGTTTGCACTCTTGGTAATGACCTGTTACTTGATTCTACACGTAAATAGTAATATGTAATTTAGCTCAGATGCTACTTTCCTTTAAAGTTACACTGTTTGAGCTGTTTAGTGGGGTTATCATTTGTTGCAAGATGTTTTTAGGGAGGGTTGTAAATGTTTTGTTTTTACCCTGCTATATTGATGCTATGTTATTCATGAATATTAAATCCTGATGGTACTAGATGCAAATGGCTAAGTTTTGTGTGTTTGGTAAGTAAACTATACTCTAATATATCTTTATTGTTATGTTCATTAACAGCATTGGTTATAATGTTCAATATAACTAATTTTAGTAATTTTGAATTTTTATTTTATTTCCATACTTTTATTATGAAGATTGATTTGTATTGTAAGCATTATATTTGTATTTAGGACTAACTCTAGTAATTATTGTTAAGCTGGCTAAACCTCAGAGATCTTATTGGAATTATGGACAAAAGTATTGTTAGCAGTGAGGGTGCCCAACTGACAAAACAATGCATTCTAATCTTTATAAGTAAGGATTTAACAAAAGTTAATCTAATTAGCTATTTTCATTACCAGGTTGATTTCTAGTTTTGCTCTAAGTACATAACTTCTGTGATTGGAAGTTTATTATTAATATCTGATGAGTACTGTATCTGCATATTTGAAGAGTTAATATTTAGTCTGTATTGTGAGTATTCTAATGAGTAATGTGACCTATACTTTGACTGATTATTTTAAGCTTCATATCTGACCTACACCGTGATTGAGCATTATAAGATTTATTGTATGATGAATAGTATGACTGAGCTTTTAAAATGTGTACTTAACCAGTAATTTATGCTGTATATTTTCTATTATTGTTTGTTTTTTGTTGCTACAGGCAAATTAAAAGGAATGAATGAAAACAGTTGTACAGTAGAGTTACCTAATGAGAAGACTGATGGGAAACACATTGTGTCAAAATTATATGAAGTTGCAAACATCATGCAGGTGTTAACGACAGATGAAACCTCTGGAATTTATAGGTAAGGATTCAGTTTAGTTGGACATTTGTAAGGAAGTTATTTATGTAGATGCATATTTGATGGAGTTTTGTGCAATTGTACAGATAACCTCTGTCAACGTTTCCCAAATGTGAAGTGTGTTAATATATATGTGGCTGTTTTACCTGTGCTTTTTATTAAAATAATCAGAAAAATAGTTTTCAGGAAAAGGGAAAATGTGATTTGCTGTAATTTTCTTTTATCTTATAGATATAGTTTGAGCTACTTATAAGAAGTTTTGGCACAGTTTTTTGTATGATGCTACACTGTAGTCTTTCTATATTTATTAAGGATCTGACAAGTAGAAGTTTTGGTGGGCAAATAAGATTTTGGTATTTTTGTATGGGATAGTACATGTACCATTACATGTTGAAAATGCACCACAGGTGCAAGCTACCACTTAATGATAGTATAGTGTTGAACCATTCATGTTATTGTTTTTTAAAACTTTGTATTGATGTTTAATTCTACATGAGCAAGCAGCCATTGCAGGCCCTTTATGTGAATGTGGCACAAGACAGTGATTTACACCCCCACTCCTGATCTCCTGCTGAGACTGTGTTCACTGTTAGTTTTGTTGTCACTATGGTGATTACCTGTGGCACACAGTGGGTGGGCATGATAGTTATGTAAACTGCAAAATGTCTATCTGTATCATGACTGCTATGGCTCCCACTCTTTAACACAGGGGAAAATGTTAGTGTTTAGAAACTAGCAGAAAGCACCAGTGGGCTATATGATGCATTATGTGTAACATTTATAATATTGTAAGATAATCCACTGGTGGAAATGACATCAGATTATCCGCTTCATTGCAGAATAATCTGATCAGATTGGATTTCATGAAATAATGCTGCATTGGATCAAATATTTGTGTATACACAATGCTTACGTTTTTTTTATATTTAGAATTATGTATTCTCTCAAACATGGAACCAATTTTACTTTTGTCTATTTTCCAAAAATTAAAAAAAAATCACATCTAATTTGTAATATAGCATAAGCTGGACAGTTAAGTTATTCATATTTAGCTTTGTAGTAAGTAGTGATCTCACAGTTATGCAGCTTCAGGTTGTAATTATAAATTTACTTGTTTAAATATTACTGACCACAAAAGTAAGCCTTTATTAAATGTTTGTAATATAAACAGAAAAATTAAGCTATAAATTTTATTTCTTAAAGAAGAAGAAAAAAATATACAGACACATCCTGTAAGTAGAAAAGAAGAGTACTTGGTATATTGCTTGGTTTTGCAAAGTTCTGTATATATTTTCTGTGTGTTGTGTATATTTGCATTTCACTTGCATTTTTATATTTGTGCAAACAGTTAACATTGTTTATTATGGATGGTAAGAAAAACAGTATTATATATAAATGAACTCTTACTTATTTTATACATTACTTTTCTCTTCTTTTTTTTTCTTCTTTCCAGGTTTTCTTCCAAAACATTGTCCAGTGAGTCCTTGGTGTTGGTATCAGTTCAAGTTCTGAACAATGGAAAAGCCTATATTACTGTAAATTGTGAAAAAATTATGATTGGTTCAATGCTACTAAAAGAATTACGAGAAGCCCTAGGGAAGTAATACAAACTGAGAAGTTAAGAAAGTGAACAGAAATTGGTCATGCAAATAGAGGTTTAAGATGCATGTTATGTTATTTGGCAAGTGAATTATGAAATACATCTGATACGAAATTTTCAGAATTTATTCAAAAGTAAGAATTTTTTGATTGTTTATCAATTAAATAAAGATTATGTGTTGTATTTGGCTTTCAGTAAAAATGTTCAATAGCTGGGAAGTACAAGATTATTACATACGAGCAGAAAGATATTGAACATTGTTTAGAAAATGCAGAGTTGACCAAAAACAAATTGTGGGTGTTTGGCTAACTTGAAATACAAGTAAAAAATGCTATAAATTTAGTATGCTGATCTTAATAATGAACAGAAAAAGTTACTTTTGAATGTACATTACTTTTAATCAGTGTAAGTTAATATATCTGGCAATTGATATTGTAAATTAATCATTTGAGAACTATGGTTTAATACATGTTTGATAATACTTTGAACTTATTCAGTAACAGAGACATAAAGTAACAGTTATTGTTCATAAACTTGTGTATCTAACATTCCAAGAACAAGATTAATTTGCTTTGCTTACACTTTTTTTAACAGCAAGAGCAACATGACATAGGTAGTATTACACATCATCTTTCTAGAAACTGATAATTATACAAACTTGCATATAATTCATAGGAAAAAATGAAACTGTGTGACTTCATTGAAATACTACCCAAGACTAAATGTAATGACTATTATCTGTAT
>NW_013665790.1:615588-640835 GCF_000517525.1 Limulus polyphemus | reverse complement strand
GTTTTTTGGTCACACACACACATACACACACACACACACACACACATATATATATATATATATGTAAATGGTTTCCGTACTTAATCCAGTATAATGCCATTTCTGAAAGTTTCTGATGTAATGAAATTAAACTACAAGTAGTTACGTGTAGTTGAATAAAACCATGGTGTAGTTTGTTTATATTTCTATGGCTCACAAATGCTCTTCATAAACAGGAATATATGCTGATTTTAATTTAAACATCATTGCAACTGAACATTATTTACTGGTGTGTAATACAAATTGTTAATACATACGCATAACTAAATTTTCAAAATTTTATAAAATTACATGTAACCAGATTTGATTTGTAGCAGTGTTGAAATATAAGACTATGTATCAGCAAGTTACTTCTCACCAATAAGTTGGTCATTTTAGTTTGGATTAATATGTGATTATTTTAAGATTTAAAATTTTTCTTTACATTTTGAACTATATATGTAGTTTTCTCTGATTTGAATATGTTGCAAGTGTATATAAAAAGATACAGTTTAGTTTCACATTAAATGTGCATTTGTTATTGAAATGAAATGGTTTTTAAGTGTATCTGAAAATGACAAATTTCAGGTTTCTAATTTCATTAAGATGTCAAAGCCTATTTTATTGACTTGTCCTTAGATATTCGTTAAGATGCAAGTTATTTTTAGCAGGAGTGTAACTGTAGGTCTTTCTTCTCTTTGTCAGGTTTCATTAACTTTTATTTACTTTCCAGTGTGAGCTTGCATAACTTTTTGCTATACTAAGTTCTCTCACTGCAGTGAAGTATTGTACACTTAGATGTTATCATGCATCTTATGCTCTTACTTATTGACCAACATTAAGTTGTGTGTGTCAACATTCATTGTATAAGAATCAGTTAATGTGGTTTACAGTGTCCAATCTCATGTAAGAAGGTCTGTGCTACTTCTTATGTACTCCAGTTTTGATCTGTATAAAATCGTCTTAAAGTCCATTTTATTAAAATAAAAAACATTTCAACTAATACCAGGTATGGTGTTATAAAACCTATGGTATGACAGTGTATGAACAGTGTCAAGACATGTTACAAAGTTCATGTTATAACAGTGTATTATAATTTTCATCATTATCAGGTCTAGTGTAACAAAATCCATGTTTTCCACAGTGTATTTAGGTTTTTACTAGTATTAAATCATCTATACCAAAGATATTTTGCTTCACATATTTTTGTTTTGACTGATATCAGGTCTAGTGTAAACAAAGCCCATATCTTCATAGTTATGTGCAGGGCAATAAAGTCCATGTTTATACAGTTTATTACAGTTTGACTAATATGAAGTCTATTTGAACAAAAATAATGTTATGATAGTTATTACACTTTTAACCAGTACAAGGTCTAATGTAGAAATAGATGTTATGACAGTGCATTAAGGTTAGACAACTATTATAAGTGTTTGAAATGTGGACCTTTTGGAGTATAAAAATACCATCATTCTCCGCCTGATATTTACTGACTTACTATAGCCTATAAACATGCTGGCGTTATTGGTGTAAAACTTGTTATACCGTCATATCACTAAGTGTATAAATTTGCTCCACACGTTTTATTTATTTATTAATAAACATCGTCCATGAAATTATTTCATAGGCCTCTACTTTGTAACCTAATACTAAATTGAGTTAGACAGTACTTGTAAATATTCTTGGGGAAAGTATAACGCCCAGGTTATTACAGTTGTTTCAAGGAATGCAAGAGTCATCACGATTAAGTAGGTTAAATATGAAACAATTCAATTAAACCGATTTTTTTTATGTTTAGTCATTAAGTGAAGGAAAAAGCGAAAAATTACGTTTTCAGATGTCGCTTTGATGTATTAGTGGAAATGACACAAATATTTTGTCATAAAGAAGTATGCTGTTAGTTCTTTTTTTTTTCTGACAAATTTGATAGGTCCAGCTCTGTATGCTCGTTTTGTAAAGACGAATGAGTTGAAGGTTTAAATATTAATTACAATTCAAGTCACTATATTTTGACTTTCAGATGTTTTTAAAGATTTCTTATGTTGTTTTCTTTGAAGTATACAGATAAAGTTCCTTGTATGTATGTATGTATGTATATATATATATATATATATATATATATTATCTTAGAATTATTTGTTTTTCTGTGCCCTTAGAAAATGAATGACGACTAAGTACTTCCAAAATATCCCAGTTTCAAACTATTTTCACAAATGACCACTCAACATAGACGAACACATTGTGAGATAAGTAAGTAATATTTTTCTAAAACTTTTTAATTTGAAAAAAAAAAAAAATACCATGTTTCACAAGGCTTACATCGTCAGGTAGGTACAATTGGATGAAGGCACGAAACCGTTACGTGCAAATCAAATCCTCTCGCAGCCATAAATAAAACGTTGTCATTCCTAAAAAATGAATCGCAATCTGAAGATGCAACTAACGATTAAGAAATATCCTCAGGCTCTCACATGCTATAAAAAATCCTGGTTAAAAAGAATAACGAATACAATATGGATTTTGATTTGAAAGTTTCCTTCATATCCGCAAGAAAGCTAGGTCAAATTATATCGTACAAAATTTGTTGGCCACGGTTCTTCAGGATAAATTACACGTAAAGATTGGTAATTATTACGTTGGAGAAACCGATCGACAAACATCCACAAGATTAAAAGAATACTTAATAACTTCTTTCCTTATGTTTGAGCACATGGCTCAAAATAATCACGGTGTTGTTTTTATAGATGTAAAAATTATAGACAGAGAAATATAATAAAGATATCAGAAAAATCAAAGAAGCTCTCGATATGAAAACAAAAACTAGCATTAATCAGTATTCAGGTGTAAAATTATATTTGATTTCCCCTATTTAACAGTTGTCATTGATTTGTATTTCCTTTGTTGCCTAGCGATGTAGTATCACTCACTCTTGGTACTGCAAACGTGACGGATTCTTTCCATCGTTCAGTTGTATCCACCTTACGATTCTTAAACCTAGCGGAACGCAGTGTTTTTGTTTTTAAGACTAAAAAAAGTGTAAAAACATTAATTCTTTCACCTGTAAACAAAACTTTAATTTTCGTGGTACAAGTTCTTTCATTGATTTAGTACGTTTTGAAACAAAGTCAAGGAAAAACCTTGCACCCATCAGGGGTGCATATAAATATATATGTACTTGTGGTCAGATTAGAGTTCGGGTTTCGGTAGGTAGCATTAAAACTGCAAGGCGTAGGAAGTCAGGATATCAGTTTGTACTTGATAAGAAATATACTACTGCTGTAACAGTCAGTTTCTATCTGGATTATTTTGAATTACACGGTTAGAAATAATAATGCAAAGTCCATCCCACTTAAAGATGAAAATAGCGTTTTATTTCTTGAACTCCACTTTTGGCACAACAAGTTAATGTTCTGCTACAGGCCTAACTCCACAAATAAACTATGTCAGAATAAAAGTTCCACTGATTTGCTAAGTTCGTGCCACAATTTCTTCATCGAAAAACTCAGTATTCTTATATTCACAGCACTGAACTAACAAACATTAACAGAAAAACCAAGTAAATTGTGCAATGATTATTCGCTGACAAACTGAATAAATGTAACCTAACTCATTTTTTACATATGGCTTAAATTGTAGCCTAAACCGTGGAAAATGTTCCAGGTATTAAACCCATGCTCACCATGTTAAAGCAAATAATGCAAGTTTTAGGAAAGATTAACACAGGATACAACAACACAATGATGTAACGATAATTCACAATATAGAACAGTATCAGTTCAACTAGATTGGTTTCACTCAATGGGGCTCATGATATTGTTATAAGTTATATTTTTAATTTTGTTTGTTAGTCAGAGGAAGCTGTGGTTCATTATGATTACCTTAACATCAGAGAGGCCTAGAACACCTGGAAAATTCTAGGGGATATGGTGTAAAATGTTCTAATACATTCAGGGTAGGTTATAAATATGGAGTCAGTGAAGTATCAAGTAGATAGTTAAGAAGATAGTAAAGTGAAACTGTCTGAGTGTGTTTTCATTTCAACCAGAGTTTGTTTTAAGTTGGAAAGTAAAAGTAAGTTTATTTTCAGATCAGTGTTTTACAGTTAGCAAGATTTATTTTTTTGTTTTTTATTTTAGCCATACAACAAATTAAAACAGTGTACGATGATGAAAAATTTGTAGAAACGCCAAGGAAGTAATAAACTCATTTACGTGGACTGGAGTTTGAATTATTTTCACCAGATAATTTAAAAGAACTCATCAATGAAAAAAAACAAAAAAAAAAACGTTATAACACTGATGTCAGGAGTAGGATTATTTAGATGAAAATAAAATAAACTTTTGAATATACTTGAGTGGAACATTAACTGTGAAGAGGGCGACCACGTGGTCAAGGACTGAATTTGTTTGTTTGTATTTAAGCACAAAGCTACACAATGGGCTATCTGTGCTTTTCCCACCATAGGTATCAAAACCTAGTTTCTAGCATTGTAAGTCCAAAGACACAATGCTGTGCCACTGAGAGGCCCAAGGACTGAGAGGGAAACATTACTTGATTAAGAGTAAAAAGCACAAAAACCGACATTTTGTGGCACAATAACCGGTAAAATCTTTCTTATTATTTACAGCTGACTAGTTTTGGTAACACAGTTACCATCATCAGAGCTAGTATCTACAATGCTAGCTTAGCATATATTCAGCTACAACTATTAACGGATGAGTCTATTTAAAAAAATAAGGGGTGGAAAGTATATCATAAATGAGGGATTACTTTAGTTAAATAAGTATTTCAATAGGACACGTTGATTGGTCCATTATCTCTATTTATACACAAAGATATATTTTTAACCATACAAATACTCTCTCTGATGATGATGACAAAACCTTGTCGAAACGTTGTACATTTGCTGTTATGTTAAACGTATATTAAAGTTTTTCTTCATTACCCATTCAAACCGTCTCCAACCATTATTACTCTCTCTGAAGTTCCTTTCTATGTTTGTTGGTTTCTTTACATTTTTGTCAGCCATAATTATCATCACAGTTCCAGAAATGTTCAGCTACAGTATAGGACATAGTGTGGACATGTTTTATGCCATACTGGTGTTCTTTCATTCTCATTTTTAATTTTCTTCTTTTTCATCCTTTATACATGTTACTGCATCTACAACTGATTTGGTAAATTCCATCCTTATCTTCAGTCTTTTAGATCTTTAAGTGTTTGTAAATGGTTGATAATTCTGTTTTGTGGAATGAATGCTACTTTGTAACACTTTAATAGGAATGCTTTAGTAAGTTTTTCTAAACTTCCAGAAAAACATGGTATACTAATGAATTTGTTTTGAGATGTTTTTAGTGGATTTAATTCAGATTGTTTTATTTCATTTGTAGATGTTTGTCATTCATTTTTTGAAAAGCTCTGTCAAAAAATTATAGAGTCACAACCACTATCTACTGCTACTGCTTTTAAATACATTTTTTGTTGTTGTTTATATCTGTAATCCTAATAGCACACCAAGCATATGTGTAAAAAGTGTCTAGTTTCTGACTTAAAGGACGGTTAGAATTATATGCCAATTACCATTACTGCTGTGCCACTTGTCCCTGAATAACCTTCCTGGACTACCCTAGCCATGATACTACCAAGTCAAATTCCAGAATTTAGCTAGCCAATTCAACATTTGTGACTTGAGAAACCAATGGGCTATGATCGGGCTCAGTTCGAAATCATTTCTAGAGCAAACAGATGGGATGGTGAACAGTAAACCATTCATCTTGCTGCCCATTTAAAAGGACCAGCTTTAATGACATTACGCAACCTTACATAAGAGACCCGTAACATTTATCAAGCATTAGTTGCCACTTTATCCAACAGATTTGGAATATTGCACCAGAAAGAATTATCTAGAACAAAGTTCCAGTATAGGAAGATCTGAAAAGGCTTGCCCAATTAGCTTACCTGGATGCCTCTTGTGAAATGATGGATTCATTGACATTTGACTAATTCATAGATAGCATAGCAGACGAGAATACGAGGATTAGGCTGAAGCAAATTAGATATACGTCTTTAAAGGCAGATTTGCAGTTGATGATGGAAATTGAATTTATCAAAGTTACAGACAAACTATTAAGGCATCATTTAGAAGTTACGGGTATATGAGATCCTGTAGTATTGAGACCTCAATTCCTCTATCAGTAGTGTAGAAGACTTGAAATTATTAGTTAGACAGCTAGTTAAACAGAACAAAGGAAATAAGCCCTAGGACAATAAATTTTTCATGTACAACTTGAAATGCCATATTGCTAGGAACTACAGGCAAAACTTTTATGAAATAAGAGCTTCTCTCAAAGGATACTAGAAAGAGGTAATTGTTATAGATGTGGGGAATCTGGTCATTTCAACTGAAGCTCCAAAAAAATTTTACAGCTGTTATTAAACCAAAACAACAGAACCCAACTAGATCAAAGGAAATACAGAGCTAATGATACACCAAGAAAATAGGAATTGGTTGGATTTATGAGGTGGAGTTCAACTGAAAATAATCCATATATCTCAAATGAAAAAACATTATTTGAGGAAAATCGTCCATGTATCCGTGGGTTTATTGATGGAAAACTTTGCAGTTTACAGATTGACACTAGCTATACAGCTACAACTGTTTGGCCCATTTTGTTAAGGAAAAATGGGCAATTGTCTCCAGATAAAGAAAAAAAGAAGAGGGATTGATACAAACGGTAAATGGACATAAAGTTCCAGCAAAATGGAAGTTAGAAGTTACTCTTACTGTAGGAAGTTTCTCCTTACGTCATGATGTGTAGGTTATTTATATTGAGGAAGAGTGCATATTGGGAGATTATTTCATGCAAAGTCATGGATGTGAGGTTAGGTTAGCTTCAGGTGGTTTCATAGTCTATGACTAGGAAATCTATGCTCTATATAAAAATTACTTCACCAGAAGTTGAACTTCCAATGGAAAGTATGATGTTGGTTATGACACAAGGAAAAAATAAATACTAATACCAGCAGTTATTTGTAATAATTCTTCATCAAGTGACTGGATTGTTGTGGAAGCAAGTACGCTGGCGTGTACTGAATAATTGCTGGTTGAAAGAGCTCTTGTGGATGTGAGGAATAATGATGTCATACATGATTTCACCCAACGAATTTTAACTTAGGTTATGACAGAACAAAAGGTAATTATGATGTAGATACTGATAAAATTGGACTCCATTGAGGTGATATGGTATGGCTGAATAGTTCTTGTTGAAAGAGAGGAAAAATCCAAAAGTTAAAAAGGTATTCAGAGGATGATAATATGTGAATTACGCTAAAGCAAAGTAGATTTACATCTTTAAGAACAAAAAGAACTAAAAGTATTAACTTAGAATAGTTTAAAACGACCAACCTCCTCTAATGGTGTTCTAGAAGAGCCCGACCAATAAGTTAGACAACTGTTTTTCCAGAATGGAATAAGTGAACCAAAGAACAGTGAGTGTTTCAATTACAACTTGAATTGAAATCAAAAGCTTTTAATAACATAACTTTACTTAGAGTGAAGGAAGTAAACCATAGGATGGAAGGTGTCTCGATTAAAATGTAAAAGGACATATTGTTAGGTTACAGACAAAAGTCTTTAGGAACTAGAAACTGCTCCTGTAGTAGGACAGAAAAAGGAGATTGCTATAGTATGATGAATCAGCTGTTGATATGAAACCAATAAAACAATATCCTGGCCTTTTGGTTGATCAGTTGTAAATCTAAGGACTTGTAATGCTAAAAGTGGTGTTTGGTACCTTCAGTGGGCAGAGCACAGATAGCCAATTGTATAGCTATTTCCTTAACAGCAAACAAACAATGTCCTGAGAATACTCTATCTGCCTCGATTGATACAAGGATTTCATTATGTAAAGAAACAAATCCATACGTTAATAAATTGATTGATAAGAAATCTCGCAACATGTTCATCAATGCTGGTTCTACACCTACCATTATTTAGCTGGATCTAGTAATGAAATCTTGGAACTTGTCTTCAGAGGTGAAGCAAGAAGATGGATTGATGTAAAGAGTAAGCAATCATAAAGTTCAAGTGAATGAAAGTTTGATAATTACAACTGTAGAAGGCGAATATCTAGTAAAATCAAAGAGGAGAGTTATTATACCACCAAGGTATGATATTTACATTTGTACTTATTAGAAACAACTTTAGGTCTAGTGAGTAGGGCGTGGTATAAATTAACATTCAAGCTTGTTTTGGGAGATTATTGGTTGATAAAAAAAACATTTGTGGGTTTGAATAATAAGGGTATCATGATCAGGTTCATGAACATAACAAAGCATGAGATCCAAATCATTTCCGCATGAAACATTGCAAAATTTGTGACTCTACAAATAATACTTCTACACCAAAGAACACAGGATGCAGTCACCTTATAAACATAATCTAGTGAGTCTTGTATTTAATTTTCAAATAAGGTAAGCTCACCACCTCATTTACAGGAGTTGTGATGATATTATAATATATCAAAACCTCTAGGTTACACATGCTCATGTAATATCAATATACCTTTTCCAGTGGACTTGGGGTAGGCAACTATAATATCTCATGAGATTAATATTGGAGATGCACCCTTAATACATTAGTTGCCAAAATGGTACCCAGTTTCGAAACTTATGAATTATGAAGGAAATTGAAGCCATAAAAGAGCAGTTAGCAAATGAATCAAGTAGCTGTCCCTGGGTTTCAACTATGGTTTTGTATGGACTACCAGAAAATAATTGATGTCACAAACTAGGAGGCCTACCTACTGCCAAGGATTGTACCTGTATGCTTTATGTCAAGCTCATAATGGTTTTCATCGTTGAAATGGAAAAGTGAATATTGGTAAGTGCAAGTCAATGAAGCAGTTATTACTGCAGGAAACTAGTTTTGTCACTTTATTGCAATATAATTAGGTTATGTCATGCATCTTTTTAAAACTTCTATTCGAATCTGTTCTCTTTTTTTTGACTGTCTTAAAATATCGTATTCATCTATTTAGATGACATAATCACACATGAAAAGGCCTACATTGATGCATGTTATGAGCTAAAAAAAGCACTTCATCAGATGAGAAAAGAGAGCCATAAGCTGAATGGTATAGTTAGTGTTTAGGTAGTATCTACAGGTCCGAAAAGTATTGTATGTGTTCAGAATTAACCAAATCCACAGAACTTGCAGGAGGTAAGAAGATTTCTTGGACTGTGTTTATTCTACCATTCTTCTGTAGAATCATTATCTGCAATTATTACCTTCTACACAAACAAGTTTTATGATGATTTTAAACTAGCATTCATAAAATGAAAAAAGTTGATCACTACTCCTTTATTAGCATATCCAACTTTCAAAGCCCCACTGATCATAGGTGTAAATGACAATGATTTTTGCAGTAGGATCAGTGTTATAACAAATACAGTAAGGGAATGCAAAAAGGAAATATTGTATAATTTGTTTAAAGAACTACTAAGTATTGTTAAAATCCTGTGTTACTCCCATTACCACCTGCATGGAGAAACATTTATACTCTGAACATATCATGCAACATTGTAGTGACTGATAAATGTGTGTAATCTAGAAGACTAGAGAGCCAAAATAGCTCCACATACCTCAGGAGTTCAACTTGAACATTGTTCATCGGTCTGAATGTAATCATGGAAATGCTGATGCATTATCTCAAAGACCTTGCACTACAAAAGAATATGTATTATGTGAAGGAATAAAGCACAAGATAATATATCAATCAACCTAAAGTTCAATATGCTAGAATCCAAGATGATACAATGACATATTTTTGTGGTCTCATACTCAATTGAAGATACTCAAGAAAAAGATATAAGTATTAAGTCGATTATTCAGTGGATCAGCAATAGTGCAGAATGACTCTTATTGCAGACATTGGTTCAATACAGCAAAAAAGACTTGCTGTGTACAGTGGGGATTGTTATGTCTATGAAAGGTGTGGTTTGTGGTATGTCCTCAATGGGAAGATATGAGATGACAGAAGTCAAACATTTAGTTGGTACATCCAAAATCACTACCATCAGAAACACTCTATCATGGTCATAACTTCCAACAGCTGAACACGTAGATGTTAAGAAGACACTGAAGAGGATAAGATAATTTTTCTACCAAGTTGGATGCTGAGAATCTGTGCAAGACCGGTGTAAATTTTGTAAACTGTTCTGTGAGTGAAAAGGCCCACAAAAGAAAAATGCGGGCATTCACGGAGATATTGTGTTGAAGCACTACTCGAAAGTCAACGTTAGTGTGCTTGATCCTCCACCATAGAGCATAAATAGAAATAAGTTCATCTTTTTGGTAATAGACGGTTTAAGCAAATGACCAGAACCATATACTGTTCCTAACCAGTATGTGGGAACTCTCCCCCAAGGAGTTTGTTAATGTATTTGTTTCAAGCTTTTGGGTACCTGTTGAACTTCATTTGGATCTGGGATAGATCCTTAAATCAGAGATGGTTTTCAGAGATGTGTTAAATTTTTCTAATACAAAAAGACCAGGACAACAACCCTTCATTGCTCTTTTGATGGAATAATGGAGATATATATAACTGTATGCTTCTAGATCAATTGGCTATGTGTGTAGATAAACATAAGAGAACATGGGATCAAGATCTCCTATTCATACCCACGAATTATCAAACAGCAATACATGAATCTATAGTCAACACACCAGCATCACCTTCTGTACTCACACTCTGAAGACTATCATTAGCAGATTCTTACAAAAATGTATGCAGTGAAACTAACGAAAACCTTAAGTGTCTTACATGACTTCATGCAAAAAAAGATAAGACGAAAACTCTTTATGATGTAAATGCTAATAAGACTGAATTCCAACATACTTACATGGTATAGATGTAAAATCCATGTTACAAGAGAGAACTATTTCCAGAGTTAAAAAAATCTTTGGAATGAACCTATGCTGTAGTCAGAAAAATCAATTATATGTTTTATAAAACTCAAAAATACAGGCAACTCAAATCAAAGGTCAATCACTGTGTTTATCTTTGAAGTATGTTAGTAAGAGAATGGTCAAAAATTGCTAGCTTCAAAGAAGACTTTGCCAAAAGTAAGACAACCCATTGAAGAAGCCATCAGTTTATTTCATCAACCATCTACGCCAAAATAATTTTTCCGATGAAAAGATACTAGGTGACAATAAAGGAACAGGGGATATCCAATCTTTGTTCTGTAAGCCACTGAAAAACACACCAAGAAACTGATGAGTAGATAGTTTAATGTTGATAATTGAGTAAAGAAAGTAAATTTTGATTTGTTAACCAAAATTATATTTTATGCTTTTAGTTTTATTTATTTCAGTAATGATGTTGTAATGTTTAGATTCATGAATATTAATACTGTTAATTGTCAATATTTACTTTATTTTTAATTATGTAAATGTAAGTTTAATGTACTATTATTTTCTTTGTGTAAAAGGGGTGAGTTGTTCAATGGACTTCACAGTCTAGGGAGCAGGCAGTGCTATAGGCCCTATACATTTTTAATAAATAATTTCCTGTATACTTTTGTGTTATTTACGGGGAAGTGAATTTAATATTACCAAGATGATAATGGCCTTAGTGACTAGATACTCCTTGAAAATTTAGGAAACAGTTTGAGCCACACAAAAAACAAACAAACAAAAAAAAAACAGCTAGACTAGATTGTACTTGAGTCTGTTAAGATATAATATAATATTAGCAATAAGAGGAATTTTTGTTTTACTGATTTATTTTCGAAGCTGGGCCTATTGGCTTTCCTAACTATAGATCATGAAGTGTACGAATTAAAACATTTTTGCTTTCATTTAGTGGACTGGACTTTCCAAACTACCATTAGTCTACTAACCCAATAATCAAAAACACTTGTGCAACAATAGAAACTACTAAAACATAAGTAAATGTTAGTTGAACTAACAGTTCTCTTCAATGACATCGGAATTCTGGATTCAACAGAAGATAAGGACTTGTTTTGAGAAGCATATCGTTTGAGATGTAAAAAAAATATAAATACTGGGTTTTCTGTAACTTTCAGTGGTTTTCTTTTGTTTAATCTTGTATAGCGTTACTATTGTGTCATTTTATTACTCGCATTTTATTACAGCTTTTCGTATTAAAAGAGAGACAGAAAACATGTGCAAATCCTCATCCTCTTTAAGAGAGCGAAAGTATCCACACTAGTAACCAACTTAGATTACGATTTGGGTGCTGACCTGTTGTCCTGATCTTGAAATATATTCAAAAACTGTATTCACTGAAAATATTTCAATCTGTATAATTGAAAATATTTAAATAGAAACTAAAAATATTGGGTATAAGAAATTTACATCTGTTAAGTTTATTTTATGAATTTTAATCATACACCATCACAAAGAGGGTTCAGAAAACAAGGGTTTGGCACCCCTGCAATCAGCAATCTTTTGAGTACATAACTCTCCTAACTGATATAGTAGTAGTAATTATACAATGCAATACATACATTATATCATACCTCATCACTCAGGGCTCTGAGAGTAAGAGTCATGACACTCTTTCAGTTGTTTGTTTCGTGACCAAACAACTGTCCTAACTAACTGTTACCTAACTAGTAATTTTACCATGCAGTGCATACATGGTATCTTACATAACTAACTGGGAGCTTGGAAAGTAAGAGTTGTTAAGCCATTTCATTCTTTAGTGGCATGATTGAACAATTTTATATAGATAAATTAGTAGAAAATCACACAATGCAACTTGATAGCTTGGAATGCAAGGATCACCATTTTCATCGATTCAATAGTTGTGTAAATCAGCAACTGTCCTAATTACATTGACAGTTAATCCCAGCAGTTACAATCAGGAAGTTGTCAATGGTGACCTGGTGGACCACTGGAACCTTCCTGCACCTCTTCACGTAGTTCCTCATCTGACTCACCAAACACAGCCAGATAAGTATTTTCATCTCTCTCCTCCTGATCAGCCGTGATCTCTGATTCGTAGCCAAGCGAAGGCTCAAGAGGTTCATCCATAACATATGTTCAAAGCTTATCTATGTGTTGGACGTACTTGTGCGTGTTCTGTGAATGTTGTATCTCATACATAAATGGACCAAATTCTCTGAATACTACGTGGAAATCAGTCCAACTGAAAACAAGTGGTTTCCATGATGATGCATGTACCATACCCAGACCCAGTATTTATGTCGGAAGGTTCTCTCTTTACTGTGTTGTAATAACATCTTTTCTGTCATATAGCAACTTTTCTAGTTCCTGGCACATAAACCCGTGTGCATCTGCCAATGTTGTTTTCAATTCCTCCAATAAGCTTGTGGGCATTGTGGTGCTGCAGAATCAAGTGGTGGGTTATTACATCACATCTACATGGATTGTCATTTCTCCCCAAATATGAGCACGTTAGGCAAGCAAACAGTCTGCTTCTGTTCTGTTGTGCAATTCACCATCATGACCCAATGCAAGTGTTTGTTCCAATTGGTTTGACCAAATTAACAATCTTTACTAGTATATGTTTGATAGTCTGAACCACCCATTCTGCCAAACCATCTGACCACACCATGCACAAGTAAGAGAATAACTGACGGTTGAAATTAGCTCTCTGATCCATGCGAATCTCTCCATGTGTACCAAAATATGCTATCTGCTGTTTTAGCACATCAGCAATGAATCGACAAATGAATAAGCCTCGATCCACTTGATAAAATAACCAATGACTTATATGAATCAAGTACATTTTTCAGTGTTCAGAAGGGGACCAGTAATGTCTATAGCTATTCTTTGAAGGAGAGAGCCAACAATTTTTTCGCGAGTTTTCCCTGCCTAGGCCAGTTTTTTCTATCTACTGCACACACACACTGCTGGAATCAATACTGGATGTCGCAATTCAAATCTAGACTGTAGAATTATTGTCAAATGTTGGCACTTATTTAGGTAATCCTTTTCATGCCTTCCAGTCCTTGTGTTATGCAGTGTTTTGAGAACGTATTTAAACAGGTGACTACTACCTGCAGCACAGAGCTATTACAGCATCTCGGTGATTGATAACAATGGTATAACATATTGTACACCTGTAACTGCTGGTGCAAGTGCCACAAACTTGATGTTCTTGCATTCATATACTCAACCTGAACTGGATACCTGTTCTCTTGACGCAAAAAGCACCAGTGCTAGTTTTGGGTCTTTCAACTGCTCTTTTAGGAGCTCATGATGGGCGTGTTTTTGCATCCATTCACCAGTGAAATCATCTACTTGGTGGATCTGCACCATAACATTTGAAATGCCTTTTTATTCACTTGGTGTCATGGATCAGGATGTTAAACAAACAGACACAGTCTTACCATGTGGTGAGATAGTCCATTTGCATCTCTGCATTGTACTCTGAGATGATGGCATATCACTATGTCTTACTTTTGCAACATTGTGATTATCCCTTCTAAATTTTAAAAGTTCATCAGCCATTTCAGTAATACACGATCCATCTTGATGGTGAACTTCCTGTCATACAAGTAGTGTCAGTAGTGATTCATGAATACTGCAACTACAAGCAATTATTTCTTAATCATTCAGTATAAACATTAAGGAGAACATAATGTATGGTTCACATACATAATAACTCATTTGGCCTCATATTGCAACTGTGACTGGACTGTTATTACTTCACTATCTCTGGCGTTGTTATCCTATTGGAACTCACAATCCTGCCATGGATATACCAGAATATTTGCTTCTGCTAAAGCATGTTTCACACTCTTCAGCTTACGTGGAATGCAAATCAGCTTTATTGAGAGTAGAAATTGGTGTAACAATCTTGTAGAAATTGGACATGAACTATTGATAATATGAAAGAAACCTAAGAAAAATTCAATCTTCTTGTCTCACTATGGGTTAAAGCCAGTTTTGAAAACACTGCAATATTCACTGAATCAGTTGATACATCTTCTATAACAATCATCAATAAATCATACTGATGTGTGCATGAACCCACACTTCCTGGGTTTCAACATTAATTTTGAAATTCTTATCTGATATAAAACTATGTAGAGGTTCATAAAAGCAGAGTCAAACATTTGACCAGATAACAAGACATCCTCCACATACACCAGGATTATTTCCCATCTCAAACATTTATGTGTAAGCTCCATTAGCCTTTCAGAAGCAGTGAGACCATTGTACAGGCCAAATTGTATGACTCACAACTCAAACAAACCATTCTGTATGCTGAAAGTAGTTTTGGATTTGCTCTTATCGTCTAGTTCGAATTTCCAGTAGAGTATCTGAAGTCCAGGTCTAGAGTGTAAACCTTTAGATACCTTCTAATGCATTCAGACATATATCTATTTGTGCTTGCAGAAATACACATCAATATACATTATGACATTTACCTGCCAGAAATTAACACAAAACCCGTTACTACTATTCTTCTTCCTCACAATCATCACTAGAAGCGAGTACACACTCTCAGAATGCTGCATGATTCTATTCTTAATATCCATGTTATGTTTGTGCTGCTGCTGCTTACTTTCCAGCCCAAAGACAGTTCATATTTCACATTTTAACACATCACTTGCATACGAGGAAGTATTATTGTTCTCTCTTCAAGGATCACAAAAACAGCTCACTATCCTTGGGTCAGTTCTGACCATCACTGAATGAATTTCCCACCAAAACTCAATTCACCTATCGCACAAGTGAAATCAGCAGAGAGATCCTGTGATATGTTCATTCTACCTATTCCAATACCAGACCTGAAGTCTGTAATGATAATTTTTCTTCTATGGTTCAAATGGTATAAATGTAGTTGTAGATGTGTTTCTCCATTCATGTGTAATGTGTTGCAATGTGCTAGAATAAGTTGAGTATCAACTGGCTGGAGTGGTGAATTTACTCAGAATGCCTAATACATGTCAAGCTTGCAGCTCCTGTGTCAATCAAGAAAACCAGTGCCATACTGTGTATTCGTGCAGATACATACCAAGTGGTATCCAGCCCTGACAGAGCTGGGCTGACCACCACACCCTTTGGTACAAACTCTCCGCTGTACCCGCTCTCTTAATTTGGTGGTCAGGCAAGACATTACTCTACCAGTTTCACAGAGCTTGAGAAATAGCCTCAACAATTTGTTGCCGAGCCTCCTGCACATGCTGTGTAGTCGGTCGAGATGGAAGGATCTATTTGTCTTACTGTCAGAAAAGATGTGATCATTTGTGCTCAAAAAATTCCCCGCATCCCACAATCATAGCATATGTTTTGGTCCTCCCTTCCGAAATGACGTCTAAAGGTTGGAACTGGCTGCCTTTTCTGTAGTACAAATATCACATGAGGGCCTGTGTAGCTTAGCTAGTATACTGGATACAACCCTATTTGTACCACAATTCGTTGAAGTGTTGTTTGTGGCTCCATTCCTAGCAGAGCCCGAGTTCAATGTAAGGCACTGACATGAGCTAAGCAGATTGTACTCAGAGATACTACCACTGATTCAGCATAGGTCAAGATATGAAGATCTTGTACCTCAAGTGATGCTTCATGGTCTCATATGGGAGTCCCTCTATGAACTTGTTGAATAGAATAACCTTACAATCTGCTGTCACCTTTGTGAGGTATATCCATGGAAATAATGTAGACCATCAGTAAAGGTACCCATGTTCTTGGATGGACTTTTCTTATGAGCTTTGAACTTAGCTCAGTAAACAATTTGATTCTCCTTTGGACCAAAACATCAGCACAATTGAGAAATGATTGTGTCCCAGTCAGCCAGCTACCTGCCCATCAGGTATTCGATAGCATCGAGTGCCGAACTGTCTAAGCTCAAGATAAGGTATTGCCTGGCCTGCTCCTGAGACATTGATTCCAGGCAATTACTTGACATAACCTTCTTAGGAAGCAGTCAACGCCAGTTTTAATGTTACTTAGAGATTGGAGGTGTGACCTGCTGTACATCCACAATGGACATGTCTGACCTTGATTCAAGTCTCTCATGAGTGTGCATGTAGTTCATCATGGACAGGAAAGTCCAGTACGACAGTGGTTCAGTTGATGTATCAGAATCTGGGAACCCCGCAATCAGACGAATGTCAGCTCTCGATCCTGTGGTACCCAAACAACGCCATGCAGACAACATCTCTTCTACAAGCCTTGCTGGACACTTGATCGTCCTACTACTTGTACTGGCCATGGCAACTTACCTACTTGTCATCTCAGGGATAGCCTCTCCTGCATCAATCTTCTTCTCATCCTTTACAGATACTCACTGTATTTGGCAGTACCTAACTGCTGGGGTGGCTGGGTGTCTTTCCTCATGGGAAGGTTCACTGCTAGCCCAACAGTCACCTACACACAATTTGAGAGAGCTTATTCCAACGAAAGTATAAGTTGAGTATCACACATGAACAGCTCACTGTGACTAAACTGTGAATGACGAAACTATAATAATTAAAAAATGCACATTAACTGAGGGAGTAATAAACATATAATACGGTTCCGTACACCTATTAGGCCAAGTTTATGTATGCATATATATTTATACAAATATATATATATATATTCAGTCAGAAATTAAGAGAGACCTAGAAAACTGAGAGTTTCAGAGTGTAATTGGTGTATTTGTATAATAATGTTCAAGTAATACACAGACTGACTGTATGCGTTAGACCACTGTTTTAACACAAGCCCAAGTCAAATGAAAATATTACATCTGTCAACCTATTGAAGCATAGTTGGAATTTTAACTATTTTAAAATTATGTTCCATTGATACCTGGTGAAAAATCAATTCCTCAACAAGGTGTGCTGTTAAACTTTGGAGCTTGTTAGAATATCACTAGGCACGATAGTTCTTAGTATGTAGGGATGGGCCGAGAAAAAAATGGCTGCCGCATTCAACCTATTACTATATGATGCTTATAAATAACTGGTAAAGTTGAGTTGTAGTCTTATTTGTTTCACAGCCTGTGAGATTCCTAATATCATTAAAAAGTCTTGCTAAAGTGGAGAACTTGGATCTAGCTAAAGAGCCAAAGTGTTCATCTTTCTTTTTTCTTTTCCCACACTAACCAAAAAATGTGTGAAGCCTTTGCAATGGCTATAGTACGACAGAAAAACACTAAGCTATCACTAAGCGTGGTAGTGTTTAGTATAAGATAAAACCAAAATAAAAATTCTACCGCAAACGATGTTATTATTACCCCTTGAAGGTAGCTTTTTTTACAGGAAGCTGGTGTTCCTTTAAAAAAGCATAAGTACAGGGCGAAACAGGAATTACCAACCAATAATAGATGAACATTAGATGACTGTAACTTGTAGAATACTTAATGCTTTGTACACTATATACTCGGTGTCTTTAGGGAACCAAACCCTATATTATGTATGAAGTGAAGGAGTAAAAAAAATCAATACCCATAAGATTAAGTATTATTACACACATTCATAGAATACATTAAAGTTTGATCAGGGGAAATACACCAAGAACAAGTAATAAAAACATTTTGTAAATGTGAAATGATGTAAGGATGGCAGTATCAGAAATAATCCAAACATCAATATAGGGATGATACAGCTATTAATTTTTAATAAGATATTAATACAAGTGCAATGAAGAAACTGACAAAACTGATATGATATTAACAATATATATGATCATTGAATTATAAAAACATAACAAATGTTCACTTTACCATCCTACTTTAGCGAATTTTTGTTTAAAAAAAGAGGGTAAACAAGTGATAAAAAGGGATGATGTAGGGGTGGCAATGCCAAAAAGTACAGCAACAAGATAGGGATGACTCACAAATAAGTGCAAAACTCATTATATAAGTAGTCAAATCGTTCCAAGAATAACTTTTATCTAGAACTAAATATTGAATTCCTGTCAGTTGCATGTATTCAGGTTTGAAGAAAAGCATTTAAACTGAATAGTGTTATACAGTTTTACAGGGACTAATAACTTTGTAAGATTGACTCAATACTTACTGACTATTTATGTAGGGATTTTTGAATGGTTTTGTGTATTCATCCGTGCCTTGTTTCACAATTTTAGCATTTTTTTATTACTTGTAAACCCTACATATTTTCTGTTAGATTGTGCAACTACAACAAGTTTGTTGCTGCAGTTTGGGTTATTTTTCTAAAATTAATTGTTATAACAGTTTCTTTGGTTTCTTCAGTTTTCAATATGTGATTATAAAACGTGAATTAAACGGTTTATTTCCTGTTTTTGTAACAGAATGGAAACTTTCATGATCCCCACTTCTCTCTTTATCACGTTATTTCTAGTACTGTCAGGTCCTGACGAAGTCAACTGGTTAACGTGAATCCGAGTGTTTGTGGTTCACGTCTCGTTGCCGCACCAACTTATGCACCATAAAAGTAATGGTTAAATATTACTATTCTGTGAGAAAACAGCAGGTTTTTTTAAACACTTGGCAAACCAAAGTGGTCAAACAACCCGTTATTAATAATCCTAAATCGTCATCTGATAATACAATTATTTAACCTTTAGGGCTTAAGTAGAGTTTTTTTTCCAACTATTTTCAAAGAAAAGGCAATTGTCGAGACATTTCAGAAGTGAAGTCAGTTGTGGACTTATTTAAATATATAATTATGTATAATATATAATGTATAAAGTATATTAATTATTTAAACATATTTCTTGCCTCTATTGTAGAACTTCAATTTAGAATAATGTTTTACGCTATTGTTGTGTCAGTGATAATGCTTAATATTTCCTTCAAAGTCTGGAAGTCGTTCTTTTTGTTTTTGTTTTTCTAGATCCATTAGGTCTGCCTTCGATTTACGTCATGACGACGTTTCAAGAGTCTTTTAAAATTTAAGCTAGAAGTTTGCACGTGCACACGTGACTTAGATCCGCATATGTAAAGGCTTGTATTAGCTTCTGTTGATCTATTAAATCCAGGTTGCTTAGTGTTGTTTTGTTATCCCTTAGTGATGCCAGAAATATGTATCGACATTTCTTTACTGCCTTTTTGACTTTGATATGGTGTTGTACGAGTTTTGTGTACGCTAAGCATTCATATGATAAAAGTGAGTACCTTTTAATATTAAAATAAGTTTTGAGTAAACGTTAGTTGTAAAGTGCGCTGTCTATATAAGATGTAATTATTTTATTATTTGTTTTACTGTATGTGTTCCATTAGCATAGTTTGGCAAAATTTTTACTGAACTCAGGAAGAAGAATGTTGCTTAAAAGGATGGTTTGTTAATAAAATCTTTGCGAAGAGGTTTTAATGTCTTTTAAAGACTAGTTTGTTGTTGTTTTTTTTAGCTAAACCACATTTGTCTATCTACTGTGTGCTCCACGGGAAATTTAACCCCGGATTTGAGTATTCTAAGTCCATAGACTTACCACTGTCCCACCGGAGGAATTTTTAAAAACTAAGCCAATCAGTTACAAAAAAATAGCGTTTTCTGCATTTAATGGTATCTGAAATGTTAGGACAAGCATAAGTACAACTTACAACTTTTTTTTTTACTAAACGTGAACGCTTTATTTTAAATGATAGTGCTAAAACTATAAGACACTACAACACTATTTGTGTTCGAGAGTTGCCATACTCCTACTAAATAATCTTAATAACAGACCTACTTCAGATTTTACCTACAATCTGTGCATGAACAAGTACCCCCCTCCCCCCAATAAAAAATTAGACCATATTGTATGAAGGGATTTAATGTCAGTTAAAAATCTTCATTACTTACGTTTTAGTCAAGGTAAATCGAATGCTAACAACAAATTATGGTTCAATTATTACTGATATGACCAGTGGTCTACTTATAGGTGGGGCAATTGTCTCAGGGCCAAAGAGTTCGCTTGACTCAACCCATGACAGGAACACTTGTGAGATTATAAACATTTAGCCCTTTTGAAACCCTGATTCTGAATTTCAACTTCTGAAAGGTCCACCTGTGAATAAGATCAATGCGGCAGTGTTTGAAACTCTTTACTTATCAGTAACTAGAGGTTCTCATTACACACTGTAGTATTGCACTAAACAATATCGGAAATAAGTTTTTTTACTTTATAATTATTTGTATTATTTTACTTATGTAAAATTATTAAGATTGGGCTGTGGGACAAAATATTCTTGCTCTAAGTTTCCATAGGTCTACCTATTTCACTGCATAAAACAAAGATGTTTGAAGATAAAGAAATAATTATACGTCTACAAGAGGTGATAACAACACACAATGTGTTGTAATGTAGATTTCACTGATCACATGGTCTTGGTTTTCAACGATCAAGTGCAATGAGTGTACATTTAACTAGAGTCATAAATTTTAATTTAGAGTTTATACATAAATTTCTTCAGTTTTAGATCAAGATAAATATGTCTTTAATTTTGGGTAACGATCTTAAACTAGGCTCAATTTGATTGAACTGTTATGATGACCACTTTATTAAAAACAAAACAAAAGAAAAACTACCGATCTAGTGTCTTACTGTATGGTAGACGCTGTAGGTTCGTATTTGTGACTGTAATTTTGTCATTAATTAAATTAATATTTTGATAAATTTGTTGTAATACGTATAGGTTTGTCTCAAACCCTTGAACACGCATTTAAAGAATCTACCAGCAGTGTGGGAGTAGTATTTCGCCACCTAGCTCCGAAGAGAAAATATCAAGAGGAACACGTCATTTTAACTGTGAATTCTCCAGAAACTAATTACCAATTCAGCTTTGCACTAGAACGAACAAACCACAGAGGTGAGAAAACAAGGTCCTTTGAAATGAAATAAATAATACAAATAAACAACAAGAATGATTCTAAGTAATTTTATTAATAATCAGTAATTAACATATGCTTCACATAACATTCAAATTAGTAGGAATTGTTCATTAAATGTGATGGAGTATAATAAGATTAATAGTAGTCTAAAAACAGCTTAAACTATTACCGATTGTCGATCCACTAATAAGACTAAGTTTATGCCAATTGATATTTTTATAAGTAATATGCTCCCCCTCTTGGATTTTTTTTCGATTTTCATTTCAAACAATTTGTTTTATTTTGTTGAATACAAGGTTTATGTGAAGGATTTTTTTTTCATCAACATGACTGGAAAGAATATTTCGATCTTCTAGCACAAGTCTTCATCAGGTCCTTTTTGGGTCATGTGTTCCACGTTTGTTAAATGGCAAAAGATGTTTAGTTTTAGAAAGTTAACAGATTTTATAAAATAAGATATAAAATTTGAAATAATTTTACATTACACCAAAACTACTTTTCTCAATTATGTAAATAAAAAGGTCTGTATCTTTGTGTGCAATTAACTAGATTTATTTCAAGGGAAATAAACCCTCTTTTTTAACCCAGACTACTTTACTGTGTAAATCAAGGCTATCTCCAGTCATCTGCATATAAACTAATAGATATATAAGTAAATGTTCAGGTATGACGGATTTCACTGTTTTGGTAGATTGTTCACTGTATGGAGATTTATTAAAACTTAAGATTTCAGGAAATCTAACCGTTGACAAACATATTACTTCTAAGATCTGAAGATTGTTCGATCAGACAAGAGTAACCCAAGATTCTTGATGACGGTGGTGCTGTTAAGTAGATGGAAATTAGGGGTGGCTATGAGCAGATAACTCTTATGTAGCTTTGCACCAAATTCTAAAACAAATAAGAAAACAATCAATCCCAAAGTTTGATATTAATTAAGTAATTTTTCAGCTCCTCGGCGCGATGCAGAGTGAACCAAGGTTGAATTTCGGTTAGTAAGGATTCAAACTAAAAACATGGATCCTTATATCCGATTTCATCCCCCCCCCAGAAAAACCTTCCTTTATTATCGCTAAATTTCAGCGTACCAATAAAATTTCATTGCGTGCTATAGTTGGCACGCTTGCCACCTGTTTGCCATCCAGAGTCTACGCGATACTTGACTTTTTGTTTTACAATGTTTACAACCTTTTGGTGCTCAAACAGAAGCTTTGATAGATTTAACGTGTTTCATTATAAACGGATAATAAGTGCTGCACGTTATAAAATCCTATTTGAAAACTTGATGTTCAGTTTCATTTCATCGTATGAATCCATATGAAAAAACAAACAAGCAAACTACATAATTCAAAATTATAAAACTGTTGTTCAACGTTGTGGTGTAAAATATCTATGCTGGCGAAATAAGAAGACATTTAAGGCTTAACAAAATATTTGAAATCATTACTACACGCAGTTTGTTGCTTTTAATTTCAAACACTGTGTTTGTCCGATTAAAAAAAAAAACGGTTTCGTTCGAAATATATACATGAGCATGTATTATTAAGGGAGAATCTAAAGTACCCTACATTTATGGTATTTTGTTTCAAGGAAGTCAGTTGTATTGTTGTTGTTTCTTTGGTTCCGATTAGAACGAAGCTTAGTGAGGTTTTGTATCTTTGTAGAATTTTTATTACGAATCTCTTAGATTGTGGGATCCATTGTTTTGTTAGAGCTCATAAGATATTGTTAATAATTACTAAAGTAGATTTGTTCCACAGATGATTTGGTTCTTTTAACAGTTCTGGGATCAGGAAGACTGAGTTTCTAATTGTTCAATGTTTCTGTGTAACGAGCAGATTAATCGAAAACAACAAGAACAACAACAAAACATATGGTGTTAAAATAAATAAATAATCCTAGCCCTAATTCTGATTTGTTATGACATAATGAAAAAGAATGTTGAAAAGTCAAACTTCACCAACATAATACTGTTCTCGTGGTAACAGTTATAGTCACGCGTTTTACTAAAACGAATAGCATCTTAGCCCAACTATGTCTGGCGTATCCATCCGTTTGAAGAGCTCCATTATTTCTACGAAAAGTCTTGTCAGCACAGGATATAACAGATATAGAGTGGCTGACATATTATCATTATACACTCTTCTTTACTTTTACTCAGGAATTCTTATTAATAATTATTATTGAGCCTTTACTTAGGATTATTTCAATTATTGACTTTGGCTTCAAGAAAGTGCAGACGAGGAAAATAATTATTTTATAAGAATTTTAATAATAAAACAGCTTATGCTTCATAAGCATGTAATAAATACTTATTAACTATTGTAACATCTATTTTTACAGTTACGATTGTCACAAAGGATCCAGAAAATGAAGATAAACAAAACCTTCATGTTAAAGGAATGCACAAAAGGAGCTACCACAAAAGTATTCTTCTATACTTTTCGCCTCCTAGTGGAGAAAATCCTTCTCAGCTTCGACTCTATTCTGATTGCGATTTCCAGGGTCAAATAACCCTTCCATTGTCTTTGTTTGAAGTGGTCCAGCGAGAGAATGGGAAAAATATAAAAGTAGTAAGTTTACCTTCTGATGGTTCGACTTTCAACGTAGCAGACAAACACACATACATATAGAAACACTACAATTTATGCAGCATAACTTACTCAAAATACTTCATTGTTATAATTTTTTCTAACTGGTGTTCGATACAAAGGACATCCTAAAAGGAAATTTGGTACTGTTTGTTTGTTTTTTGCTAAGTACAAAACTAGACTTTAGTCTATTTATGTTGTGCCCAGCACGGGTATCGAAACTCGACTTACAGCGTCATAAACGTTCAGACATTCTGCTAAGCCAATTAGCTGTAAGTTGGTATCAGGGATGCCAATTGTATTATATGTATAGTTTACATGAACATTGTTATAAAAAAGTAACGTTAAATGTTTTACGAAATTTGAAAAACTGATTCTTAAAATAATATAACAAATATTAATGATTTTATTTCAAATTAAACCAATTTTAGACGAGCGTTGTGATTTAAGACTAAGAAGCTTGAAACTGTTAATTAATGTCTATAATTTTAAACTCCTTTTTTTTTTTAATTTGACTCAAAAGATATGCATACTTTAATCACGTGTACTTTCTTTATGTATGTGTAAAATAAATACACATATTTAGGTAGAAATATCGTGAAGAATTATATTCACGTTTTCTCAAATAGTGAAAGCTAGTTTACCCAACTCTATTTGTAAGAATTTGAGAACTAAGCGTATGGAAATTTCAGGCTAACCAACGTTCATTACTGGCGGTTAACTACATAACCATCATTACCGTTAGTTAACTACGTAATCATTCAATATTTTTTACACTTTCACCCACAACAGTTATATTACTCTCGAGTTCTTTCATTTTCTTCCCTCAAGAACATTTTAACATCCTTGTGG
>NW_013665790.1:610548-614655 GCF_000517525.1 Limulus polyphemus | reverse complement strand
CTTCACTCTAGTCTTAGACTACTAAATTAGGGACGGCTAGCGCAGATAGCCCTCGTGTAGTTTTACGCGAAATTCAAACAAACAAACAAACAATAGTTTGACGTAATATGTCTTTATTTTCTTAAATGCTTGGTGGGAAGGGGATAATATTGTAATAATATAAAAACACCAGAGAGTTGTAGTTAGTCAGTGAATGAGTGAGGGAGTTAGTTAATTAGTAAGTGAGTCTGTTAGTCATTCAGTTTTGAGTTTTTCCGTAAATATATGAAAGTAAATTTAAGCAAGAGTTAGAGCTATCGTTCGGTGAGCTTGATTAAGTGAACTGATATTTTTACTGAATAATCACAAAGAATTCGCCCAGATATTGAAACCGTTACAAAATTGTGTTAAACATTTTCATTAGAATTTTATATGTTTAAAAGTAGCTTGTTGAAAGTGTTTCTTTTAATAATATATTAGAACATTGCTGTTTTCTTTATTTTTCTATATTGTTTAATAGTTTTTCTTAGCGTTTAAGTTTGTTTCATTCCACAAAATATTTCTGGTGGTCAGTTCATGAATCTTGTTTCAAAATATGTTTATTTCATTGACTTCTTTTCGTCCTACCATTTATACTTTTTTCCATTCCTCAGTGTGATCTAGCAGGCCCTTGCCATCCTGCAGCATCGTGTAAAAACACATCTCCAGGCTTTAGATGTGGTCCATGTCCCCAGGGTTACACAGGTCGGGAAGTAGAAGGAGTTGGGTTAGAGTACGCCCAGAATGTCCGACAGGTTCGTACAGTTGCCTTATGAGAAACAATTAAATAAATGTATTCACATTTCCATAAAAATCATCACATGTTTATTTTTAACTATATTTAATAGTTTTAGGTTAGTGATATATTTCAGATAAAAATCAAAAAAATTTTTGTAGTGTAGAGTAAAATAAACATAGCTTTCTGAACATGAAACTCAAAGTCTTGTTACTATGATTATATAAAACATACTATGATGCATTATATTAGACTACAACAGGTTTCTTTCCTTCCAATAATGATGCGGGTGTAGCCTAGTAGTCAGCACACCTGGACTTTGAAACGGAGGGTTTATGGTTTGTGTCTCGTTTGTGCGAAAAACGTTCTACGCGCTTTAAAGCCCCGTTAGAGAGCTATAAGAGTAACGGTCAAATTCAGTTGTTCTATTTCACAAAGGTAGGCCCAAAAACTGACAGTAATTACTGTTGTTTAGCTGCCTACCCTTTAATAAGATCAAAATTAGGAACAGCTATACACAGATAGCCATTGTATAGCTTTACGTGAAAAATTTTAAAGAAATAAACAAAATTCTTTCAGTAAAGTTTATTATTACTATTATGTTTTGTATAAGTAACATTCAGAATGGTGTGCGATAAAACTAACCAAACCATTGTCCCCCTAGTGAGGTGGAGCCGAATTAAACGACTTTACTCTTAGCTGCAGCCACAAATAATTGACAATTATAATGTCTTAATTTTTAACTGTTGATATCTAATGCAACGCGTTTACGGAAATTTCATTGTGTTATCGCATTATTTTTCGTGCTGTAGTGATCTTTTGTCATAAGAATCACTCTAATTATTTCCTCACATATTTTTATAAATACGAGGAACATATTTAAGATCACCTTGTAAACCGTTTGCCTCGTGAAATATGACTCTGGATGATATAGTTTGAAGTTTGTTTGTATAGGTTAGCTGTTGCAAAGGGCCTCACACAAACCTTATGATTATATTTTAAAACGTTTTAGAGATAAACAGATTTAATGTAATATCTTATATTAGTAATGCGAAAATTGAACTAAATGGAGTGGTAATGATAGTTGGATGTATGTACTTTCTGGTCCCATATTTTCCTATTTTTTACACAAAATATAACAAGTTTATCATGTTTTCACATCGGGCTACCTGTGTTTTGTAACTTAAACCTGTGACTAGCATATTGCATTGATTTGTTATATCAACAGTGTTTTTGCTTGCGCTCTAGTTGTGTTTAGACATCAATGTTATATCTAAAGTGTTTTAATTTTCGCTCTAGCTGCGTTTAGAGTCATTGTTATATCAACATTGTTTTTGTTTGCTCTCTATCTCTACTTGTACTCAGTGTTTTATCAACAGTTTATTTGTTTTCTAGTTGTGTTTAAAGTTTAAGATATATTAACAATACTTTTGTTTGCGTTCTAGCTGTGTTTAGAGTCAATGTTATATCAACAGTGTTTTTGTTTGCGCTCTAGCTGTGTTTAGACGTCAATGAATGTGATGATGGGAACAACGGCGGCTGTGTGGATAATTCACAGTGTATCAACACCAAGGTAATTAAAAACTATCATTATAAGATGCTGGACGGGAAATACAATAATTTCAAGTGTAGTTGCTGAAGAAAGGGAGTTTTTTTAAAGGAAAAAAATCTCCTGCTCCTTAAAGATGGTGACAAATTTCACCAAGGAAAGTGTAAATTAACTTATGTAAGAGTTTTAAATTAAAATACATAATATCAAATATTAGCAAATGGTTGAATATTCAAATATAAATAGGCTCAAATGGTAAAAACAATGTCAAATAATTTCACATTTTCGAAGTTTGTTCTTTATGTATTGTAAAAATCATGCATCAAGCATTTGAGTGGAGGATGGGTTCACCACTTTATGACCGTTCACAATGTACATCATCAACTCTTTTCTTTTGTTTATTTGATTTCATTTGTTCATTGAGCATACCTCATGAACCCAGAATGGTGGTTGTTGTAGTACATGTGATACCCTGAACAAGATACGAACAAAAATAATCGTGAGTTTGTAATGATGGAAACACACTATGGATTGAGTTGACAGAGTTCATTCAGAAATTTCGCCTTGTAAACAACACTCAAATAGGATGATCAAAGATTTCAACATTGTGAATATATTCATCGTTTAGTTATCCCAGTTCATAAGTTTACCCAAGAATAAACTACTTTGTTATATTTAAATAAAGTTAACTCAAGGTTTTTTACCTTGTGAAAACTTGTTCAGAAGAATTCTCTCAAAGTTTATTATACCTTCTGAACACTTGTTAAGTACATTTAACTCAAGGTTTATACCTTATGAACACTTTTTAGATAGAGATACTCTAACTATTTACTTTGAATACTGTGAATACATCTTATGTTTAATTTAGTATTAAAACTCCACATTTTATCAACATCCTAATTATAATTAACCCATGGTGCAGAACTGATTTTTTTTTTAACTACGAAAAACTCTACGGTTTTACTTTTGTTATTTTGGTTTATTGTTTAATGTACGTGTAAAAACGAAAGTCGTTTTATGACCTAAAGTGTTTTTCGCCATAATGCATTCGTTATTTGAAAACAACAACAAAACGAATCCATCTCTCAACGAAATTCTTGGAAAACATTCATGTCCTGAAACATATTTTTTTATCTTCATTTATACCTGTTGGATGAAATACGTACTAATTAAAAGCATGTGTTTTTATAACTGTTATATACACGATGAAGAACTTTATAGAATTTGTTGATTGGTCAGATCTAAAATATTCTAAAATATCAGAGGTGCCATACAGGAAGAATACAAAGTATAAGGATCTTGTATAACTTTTGATCAATTCAGTCTACTTGTAACAATTGGTTAAGGTACGATGTCGAGTAAAAGGATACATTTTAAAGAAGAAAGGCTTTAACGTTCTCCAAACAAACAACAATACTTCCACGGAGAGTTTTGTGTCCAGATATACATACAGACGTATGTCACAACTCTTTTTAAGGAAAAAAATTCCTATAACGAAATTGTTAAACGAGGTAGAATTTAAGAACACAACATTTGGAGAAGAAAATTTTCAATGTTCCCCACGAAAACAGAAAGACTCAGAGCAGAACGTTTAGGACAACAACTAGCTTCAAAACCACTCTCCAACTTAATCAGGAGGAACAGGTTCATACTCAAAGTGAAGATTATACTTATCTTTCCTGGTTTGAGTTATGATCTAGAGAAAATTTGATCATTCTAGCTTCTAGTGGATAGAGCTACGATCATGCAGGAGATTATTATTATTAACTTGTAGTTGATGAGGCTACTATCACTTAGAAGATTG
>NW_013665790.1:608287-609688 GCF_000517525.1 Limulus polyphemus | reverse complement strand
ATATGTTAAATGGAAAGTATTGTACGCGCAGATGCGCAAATGCAACATTGTCATGTGTAATAATAATAGAGTACTGTATGTATATGACTCAGATTCTAATGTTGACTGAAGAAGTTCAATTATACGGTGTATATACTTTGATTTACATTTTTTGTATTACCAATATATATTAGATTTCATTTGACACCTAAATAGCATTACAGTTTTGATTAATGTTACATGAGATAGATCTGTAACGATTTTTGCCAACATGAGCTAACATTTCTTTTAACTTTAATTAGCGTAACTACTCGACTATCAGTAGTAGCTTTGTCAACCTGTACTTATCTGGAATAATTATTATTGTGAAATATGATGAAATAAAAACTCTGATTAGAATAAGTGTATTCGTGCCCTTCAGATAATTACTACAGTAAAAGATATTAAATCTACCTTGTCTGAAGCAAAAAATGGGTACGTCTTCCTCACCCAATCTCTTTGGATTAGTCTTCCTAAGCTATGAAAAATTGCGGAATGTTTCAGAACTTTCCTCATTTCTCGCTTAAAATAACGTCTTCCACTGGATCAGTGGTAAAAGAACGGACTTACAACTCTAAAATCCAGGGTTCGATTCCCCGTGGTGGACAGATCTTAGACAGCCTATGGTGCAGCTTTGTGTTAAAATAAACGACGCTTAAAATAACATTTACCATCGTTCAAATATGTACATATAAAAAAATCGTGGCACCTCCTCCGGATGACATTTTCGTATTCAAATTCATTGTAGAAAATTGTCGAATATACACCCACTCTTTCAATGAAACTCATAAATGTATCTAATCTTTAGCACCAATCTAACTTTCCTAGATAATGGGCAGATCGCTGTCAATAAGTAGGCCCTGGCCAGTAGACTATTTTGAATTTTAGTTAGTCGTGGCATATGTATGTTTACATTGTTATTACTACAGTTACTACATTTTAGTTAATCGTGGCATATGTATGTTTACATTGTTATTACTACAGTTACTACAATTTAGTTAATCGTGGCATATGTATGTTTACATTGTTATTACTACAGTTACTACAATTTAGTTAATCGTGGCATATGTATGTTTACATTATTATTACTACAGTTACTACATTTTAGTTAATCGTGGCATATGTATGTTTACATTGTTATTACTACAGTTACTACAATTTAGTTAATCGTGGCATATGTATGTTTACATTGTTATTACTACAGTTACTACAATTTAGTTAATCGTGGCATATGTATGTTTACATTGTTATTACTACAGCTACTACATTTTAGTTAATCGTGGCATATGTATGTTTACATTGTTATTACTACAGTTACTACATTTTAGTTAATCGTGGCATATGTATGTTTACATTGTTATTACTACAGTTACTACATTTGCT
>NW_013665790.1:596698-607265 GCF_000517525.1 Limulus polyphemus | reverse complement strand
AATCAATTATCATAACTGAAATTCTACGCAGTAGTACACCATGAGGTTTATATGGAAATTTAGTAGGGATGAACCAATTACTAGTTCGAAGCGCTCTATTCTCATATCAGTGATATTTAAAAGTACATATAAATACGTTTTTTATGAATTATTTCAGCTGTATAGTCAAATTCAATGTATTTGAACACACTAATATTGTGAAGAGAAACAGTAGAGCAGCATAATTTCCCGTTTTAAGAAAATATGTAAAAATCATAGTATTTGTGTTGACAATTAATGCATGAGCACAAGTTATTTCGTCTTGAAATTTATGTTCAGGTATCATAAAAGATGCTTAGATGATAAAGTAGTGTTTTAGTGCTTCCAAAAAGCAAAAGTAAAAAAATTACTTTGTAACCAATAAGCATATGTAAGGGGGAAAATCACTGATCAAAACTAGAGGATATTTTTGAATGAAAACAGATGACTCAAACATTTCATAGTTTGTAACTGCTTGATAAATACTGTACACTTGATGATATATTATAAATTTAGGAAATGATCATTTTTATTTATCTATCAAAATAAACATGGGCTAGGAGTGGCCCAGTGTTTTACGTGTTGGGCTGCAGGTCGAAAATCTACGTTTAATGTGATACCGCTGAACAGGTGTTGCGTTTTCAGCTGTTGGTGCATTATAAAATGACAATTAATCCTGTCATTCTACTTAAAATGGCGGCGGGTTCTGTTGGCTGGCAGCCTTTTCTCTGGTAGGCAATTATATTCTAGGTATCTTCGACCTAACCATTTAGCTCACGTGCATAAGGTGCTGTTCAGGCTGAATATACAATTGATTTATGATTTGTTCCCCTTTATCATCAAAAAAGGACTTTTCATAAAACTTTGCGAAAAAACAAAACAAACGAAAACACAATTATTTCTATAGTTATTTTAGACGAGGTTTCTTGAAACTTGTGTTTTGCTTCTCAAAATATAATCTTTTTTAGAAGAGATCGCCAAGATAACGCTGAACTTGTATGGTGTTTCATTTTATTTGTTGAAAATGTGAAATTTTGCTTATTAGGTTTGTTTCATTATCGGAATTTGTGATTCTCACGTAAAGAAATACAACAGTGTTATTTGCTCTTAATAATATAACATAAATAAAAAGTTAAAGGACAACAAGGGAACTGTTGGTTTATTATGCCTTTTCTTCCACTAAAGTAAATCTAAAAAACAAAAACAAAACAGCACTACCTCCACAACAACAAAACAAATTCGATATCAGCCCTTATCATTCTAATATTTTTCAAGCGTTCACTTAAACTTCGTAAAATGTATTACATCCACTACATCTTAAGTTAACCCATTCCCAAGGTCAACTACCTCTTTAGAAAAATGTAATAGTTTGTTTGTAGTTAAGCGCAATGCTAGAGTTTTAAGTCCGATGGGAGCAAACGAAATAGAAACACTTTCATTTAAGCTTTGGCCAATTGGAATATACAAATAACTGAATGCATTTTATAACTTATTGATGCGAAATTCTACAAAGTTTTGGGTTCTCAGCTTTACTAAACAACTTACTTAATTCTTTCTGTTACCACCAGGAGCAAAACTGTATTGACTAAGAAATCAAGCACTTCGTGTTTAGATAAGGAAAGTTTACGATTGATTTTATATACTTTCTAAAGCGTAGTCAAACTATTGCAAGTGCTACGAACACATATTCGGTACGACTTAAGTGTCTTATTTCATACTTGTGCAATATAGTAATTCAGCTAGCTTTGAGTGCATCATCAATAAATTCAACCGGACATTATTGTTTCTACCATGTTGTTGAAATGCACATTTTATAGATTTAATACTTATAGCTTAACTAAAATATTTCGCCATTTCTAGAAAGCATGTAGAGAGTGTTTATGATGAATGCTGGTATAAAATGTATAGAAAATGACTGTGTAGAGTGTTGGTATAAAGTGTATAAAAATGTTTGTGCTGAGGTTGATATAATGTGTGTCGAAAGTGTTTGTATTGAGCACTGGTATAAAATGTATAGAAAGTGTTTTTGCTGTTTGTTGGTATAAACTGTATAGAAAGTGCTTGTGCTAAGTGTTGGTATAAAGTGTAGAAAAAGTGCTTGTTTTAAGTGTTGGTATAAAGTGTATAGAAAGTGCTTATGTTAAGTGTTGGCAAAAAGTGTATAGAAAGTACTTGTATTGAGTGTCGGTATAAAGTGTATAGAAAGTGCTTGTGTTAAGTGTTGGTATAAAGTATATAGAAAGTGCTTATATTAAGTTTTGGTATAATGTATATAGAAAGTGCTTATAAAGTGCAATAAAGTGTGTAGAAAGTGCTTGTGTTAAGTATTAGTATAAAGTGTATAGAAAGTGCTTGTGTTAAGTGTTGGTATAAAGTATATAGAAAGTGCTTATATTAAGTTTTGGTATAATGTATATAGAAAGTGCTTATAAAGTGCAATAAAGTGTGTAGAAAGTGCTTGTGTTAAGTATTAGTATAAAGTACATAGAAAGTGCTTGTTTTAAGTGTTGGTATAAAGTGTTTCGTGATATTTTTTATCTAGTTGCTTAGAAAGCTTTTTAAAACTAAACAAATTACAGTATGGAATTGATGAGAGTGATGAGAAAATTCATTATTCCTTGTGGATGTAATACTTATCTTTAGGGACTGGGGTGGGTGACGCTTGTCGTGGAGATTATGACGGAGATAACGTACCGGATCATCTGGACGTGTGTCCAGACAACAGGAAGGTGTATGCTACTGACTTTCGGGCCTACCAAACAGTTGTCTTAGATCCGGAGGGGGATTCTCAGATTGATCCCCACTGGGTGATCTACAACCAGGTAAGTAAAGTTCCATTAAAAAGCATATGTATTATATTATAGCTGTCAAATATTACGATCTTGGGTTTTCAGGTTCTGAATTATAAAGCTGCATTTATCATCATACTAACAGAGACCAGCAAAACACACCGAAATCTATAAATCGGGAAGCGAATACTGTACAACAATTAATATTTATTTGAGGCAAAGGCCTTTTGGACATCAAGGGAAGCAGAAATTGTACAACAATTAATATTTTCCCGTCATGTCAGACTGAGCCAAAAGCTTTTTGGACACCAAGGGAAGCATACATTATACAACAATTAATATTTATATGAGGCAAAGGCTTTTTGGACACCAAGGGAAGCATACATTATACAACAATTAATATTTATATGAGGCAAAGGCTTTTTGGACACCAAGGGAAGCAGATATTGTACAACAATTAATATTTGTTTTGTATATTGTTTCAATAAGCCTGATGAGATAGTGAATTGTTTGTCTGTTGTTTCTAAAACATGTTTGTATTTCTGAGAGTAGGTACTTGGTTTCTGAAACAACTTATTGGTCTTTTGGTGATAATTATTTCAAGTAATTTGCCTACTGTGCTTATTAAACTTATTAATCTGCAGTTTTCAAGGTTCTATGGCAAATTATCGGGTTTTGATATCATGACTATTGATGTTATTTATATAGTCTCTCGGATGGTGTGTTATTGGGTAAGACTGGATACATGGATTTACAAAATACTGACATATTAGATTAGTATACACACTTAAAATTTCGAAAGTTTCATATCAAAATCCGAAATTAGTATTCAAGGAGGTTTGGAGCCATATAGACTGGCTGCACGGATATGACTGAAAAACTGAGAAAATGTGTAAATGGTCGTCAGAATAAGGAGTGTGTTATGGTTTCTCCTGTATTTTCATGGGAAATATACTACAAATCCTGTAACTATATAACCATTTTATCCATTACAGCAAATTCAAATACAAAACAATGAAAAAAAACAACATAGTTATCTAAATCTAAAACAGTTGATAGTAAGTTATCTGGTATATTGTAAAAATAAATTTGCAGTACGTTAAGACCCGTTTCACATATGACTAGTTCCATTTGATTTCTTCAATTCGCCACCTTCACTTATTAACAATAACAACTGTAAAATTAACCATCATTTCATGGGTTATATTTTATCAACTGGCAACTTTTCATCAGTTCAGAGATAAAAACTGTTGTGGATATAAATCAATAAAATTTTATTATATGTATATATATATATATATATTATGTTTATTTTTTATAGTTACTTGGAAATAAAGCATACATTTTCTATATATTTTTGATTTTCCAAGGAGAACTGTGTAGCTGAAGAATTTATGGGAAGGAATAACATTATTTATAAATTACAGATACAAACTAATAAAATGTATGAGGTAAATCATTCTATATAACTGTAGATGATTTTTATTAGTGCTTTCTAGGTTATTTTGGTTAGTCGGAAACAATAACCTGAAGCGTAAGAAAACTGCTTCCTCATTTATTGTCTAGGGTTGTATTTTAGAAATCAGACTCGAACACAACAAGAGGCTGCAGTAATAACAATGTCTCCGTATGCACGCATGATTAATAAAACAAAACAATTGTTAGTAAACCATGTATAAACTATACGCACAAAAAGTGACCAAGAATACTGTTTGTTACAAGGAATAAAATTACGAACGAAATATAGCATATAGTGTCTCTAAAACTATGGGTTATAGTTTTATTTTTAACCTGCAGGGAGCCGAGATCGTCCAGACTATGAATAGTGACCCAGGATTAGCAGTCGGTAAGATAAAAGTATATAATTTTCGACACTAAGCTTAATGTGTTGTATAAAATGTTACATATAAAAGTTGAAACTTTCGAAAAACCTCTATAGCTTTAGAAACTAAAGGTAAATATATGCCACGCACGTACGCAGTGGGGGTGAGTGGGAGGGGGTCTCATGTCAAAAACCACCAAGTGTTGTAACGTTATCCCGCCCATTCCTACCCTGTTTTCTTACTTTTGGTGCTCTCATTCCTATTTTCTACGTTTTTGTTTAAACATTTTTTACACTTGTCTCATAGCTTTTCTTAGAGCTATCTCTATCGACATTTCCTGGCTTTTCCTGATATCATTGCTATAGTTTTTTTTACCTCTAACCAGGGTGACAACCTTTTCTTTGGCTGGATTAATGGCTAAGACTTGTTTCGCGTATTCAAAATTACTGTTTCTAACCTTATCTCTATTCTTGTAGTAATGCTATTTTGCTGGGACAAACACTTTTCAAGGTTATCAACATAAGATTTTCTGCTTTTTTCTAGTTTTGTTCCATTGCAAATGCATATTTTAAAAACCACACTGTTTCAAGTACAACCTTAGATGTCAATAGCTAACATTTAGTTTAAAAACAATATAAAGGTAAATTATGCAACTTATCATTCTTGTTTTCAGTCCAGAGTGCTCGACAAAAGTCAGCGGTGGCAGTGTTCTTGCTTACTTAGGAGACTCATGTCTAAGGCACTGACTGCTATGATAGAATTGCTTTGTCAAACACAGAACACTCGAGTCAGATGTATAGAAGTGAAAACTTTGCTTTCAAAGGTTAGATAATAGTTAGAACCTAGATGTAGAGACCTATATAGTCCACGTTTTTGTATCTAGCTGATCACCTAGCGCGTGCGCATAAGCAATCGTGCTAACAATAACAACAGTGGTGTATTGTTAGCTCGCTAGTAGTGTAGCAAAATGGTTATTGTTATTACCAAGGTTATAAGTAAAACTAAGAAAAACGCTTTTAGCATAAGGTGAAGGCATAAGGAGAGAGCTATGCCTTTCCAACAACGTTATTCAGTCAGTGAGATAGTCAGATTGACAGATTTGTGGTTTTGTGAATTTTTTGTTTGGACTCTACCTACTTTCTCAAATTCTTTGGTGGCTTGTTACTCTGCAGTTGGTCTGTTTACTACTGAACAGTGTGTAAAGTACTTATGAACTTTTCTTTAGATGCTGTGTGCAGTGTGTTTCAGAATTTAATTTACGTTGCACATCTGGCCTATTCTTACTATAAGTACTATCATAGTTATGATAAACTCCTTTAGCTAATAAGAGGGCTATACCCACTCCTTTATTAAATGTAACGTATACGAATATGATATATCGTGTTAGCTTTTAGAGTGCTTGAACTTCAACGTTTCAATATTCACGCTTGTACTCCTTCCAGCTTAAACTTTGAATAGCCGAAAATCCCCTGTGATTTTTTTCATCAGCAGTACACTACTTGGCACGTTTCGAGATGCTTTTTTATTAGAGAAAACAATGGAAAAGTTAGTCTACAAGACACAAAGGGGCCATATGCAAAAATGAGTTGATATTTGGAGATGTCAAGTGTCAATATTTTGAGATGTCAAGTGCAAACATTCTTGTAATGAACATCAAAAATACTATTTTGGTCTCTTAAGAAAAAAAAGGAATCCTGTGACATTGGGAAATCAAACTGTAAGACGAGATTAAGCAGAATTTTAACCGTATAAGGACAAAATAACATAATATTAAGGGTATCCTATTTAATGTTAAAATATTTAAATGATAAAAACACAGTAAAAATGATTATGGTGAAGAAACTGAGGTACTCATCCTTTGTCCGGTTTATGAACTGAGAAAAAGGTGAGATGGATACTAAGATAAATAACACAAAAATCCCAACTTTCACATAATGTATTTGTCACATATCATTAACATCTTCCTAATTACCTCACCAAATTTTTTTTATAAGCTTTAAGTACTGAATACGTATTTATTTAAAACATGGTATACATTGTGTGATGGTCAGGGTGACTTTGTGCGAAGAGGTAGCGCCCAAAATAGTAATGGTAGGGTTGCTTTCTGTTACCCGTTTTTAACACCCAGCTCTTAAAGTCCGTCCACAGTCATTGGCTACAGAAGTTGTTAGGTCACAGTTCAAAGTAAGAAGTGGATATAACTCAAGAAATGGCTCTTAATATCAGCGTTATGGTGGCTATTGTAGATATATCAGAAGTTTTCGTGCCCTCCCTGCACACTGTATGTATGTTGTATTATAGAAATTTAATAAAGTTTTTGTAGTGTGAGGACGTGGCGCCATCTATGAATGTAGTTAACGTTACCTACTGTTAAAGATAATAAATGCTCGATAACAGCAATAATAGGGGAGGAGAGGTTGTAAACCAGCCATTAACACGCCCCTTGTTCTAAACTATCATCCCACAAAGCGACCTACGAGTAGGAAGGTAATGTACAGGCACTCAGATTTTTATGCTTTATGTATATAGATACTGGTTAGGATATTTTTAGATTCTTCAGTATTTCCATGAAGAAGTATATTAAGAGGTGGTAGTGGTTCTCTCAAAGGTTGCAATTCAACTTTGCTGTTATCACAACAAAGTCGTGGCGTTTTATTGCCCTGCAAAAATCACATCTTATAGATCTTCTTCCAACATTATATGCAGACTTTAATTCATAATAATGATTTAGATCATAGTCATAAGCTATTTTGAAATACATTCTACATTTCCATTCAACAGCAGCAACTCTTTTATGAGCTTGATATTATCCACCTTGTTCTCCTCTAGCAGAAATTTCTGCTACTGGTTCTTTCACTCTTCTTTTTGTCATTCTTTCACGATTTCCTTCTTGTGTGGCAGCAGTTTCATCAGCTGTCTTTTCTCCTAGCTATCCCTTCTCTATCTCGATCTTGTCTTGCAGCAGTTTCATCAGTTGTCTCTTGTGCTCGTCTTCTAACTATCCTTTCCCTATCTTGAGCTTGTATTGTAGAAGTTTTTTGCCTTTCCTTACGATTTCCTTTCTTCCATCCTCTTGGCTATTTTTGAGTCCCGTGAATACATTGACTTCAAGCCTCGTTTGGGTATCTTGACATGCTTAGATAGAGGTGTAGTTTGTGTGTGCACTCACAAAGTTGACTGTTTTGGAAAGTACAACACAACACTACTTATATATACATGGATATATATTATACCACTTACTTAAAATTAATGTCGAGGCAGGAAGCAGCATGGGATCTCTTTGAGGCAATGGGGAAATACTGTGGAACTAGGGGCACATGTATTTGCTTTGTCTTTACGTGATTAATTAATTGACGGTCATTAGCAGCGTTACAGAACATGTAATAAAGTTTTTTTGTTTCAACTCGTGTTGCCATCTATGAATGTAGTTAACTTTAACTGATGTCAAAAATAATAAATGCTGAATGAAAATAATAATGGGGGTTAGAGTGGGTTTTGAACCCCCATTAATATGCTTTTTGTTCCAAACTGTCATCCCACAAAATTTGGTTGAGATTGGCCCAGCTACCTAGGAGTAGTTAGATAAGGGACAAACAGACACACAGATTTTTGTACTTTATATATATAGATTAATAGTTTACTGAAATTAAAATGAAACTTCCAGGGTTTCAGGCTTTCGGAGGAGTGGATTTTGAAGGGACTTTCTTTGTGGATACCGAAATTGATAACGATTATGTTGGTTTTATTTTCAGGTAAGGAACATGGCTTTGATAAAAACATATTTAATGCTTCTTAGATTAAATTTATTCTCAGATTGTTCTATTTATCTACCAGTATTATGTGCAGTGTTTTTTATACAGATTATTAAATCTTTCATGGGATGATTGAAATATAACTCCCTCATCAAACGTAAAGCATTAAGAAAATATATTTTGAAGTTCTATAACTAAAAATATTATTCTCCAATCAATTTGTTCTCACTTTATTATTATTTTTCACTTAAATTTAGAAATATGTTAATTACGCTCAGCGATTCATAAGTTTGCCCAAATGTTTGTTTTGAACCAGGCATGTATTTTAGCTCTAGGTTTAATTACATAAAGAAACTCTTAGTTAATAACAGTATTATAACTAAATCCCATCTGTCATTTATTTGCTCAACTCACTAAATGATCTAAGTTCTTTACTAAATCAGCAGCAGCATCCTCACAGCCACACAGCACAACACCCAAGACCTTAATATCATCAGCAAATTTAAGTAATTTAATCACCATTTCCTCATTTAGGTCATTGATGTAAATCATAAAGAGCAAAGATTCTTACATAGACTGTGTCTTTAGGTAGCCCATTTGGGACATTAATCCAGTTTGACTGACCTTCATTTATAAAATCCCTCTGCTTTCTTCCATCCAGTCACTCTTCTCTCAAATTAGCTATCTTATAGGGCTTTAGCATAGTTTTATATTATCTGGTAGGATGTTTTTGTTTTAAGTGAGTTTCATCACTAGCTAAACCGAAATTTCAGAATATGAACATTTAATTTTGATTAGTTACCAAGACAACGCTCACTTCTACACAGTAATGTGGAAGAAAGACTTGCAAACTTACTGGAAGGCTTCACCTTTTCGGGCCGTTGCAGAGCCAGGTATACAATTGAAGTTAGTGAAGTCTGGTACAGGGCCAGGTGAGATGATGCGAAACTCTTTGTGGCACACAGGTGACACAAGAAATGAGGTAAGTATAAATTAATGAAATTATTAGGTCGTCAAAAAATTAATAACGCATTTTGGAACACTTTTGTTAACTACCCTCCAAAAAAAACAAACATACATCACGTATAATAGTTAAATGAACCACCTTAACATCACGTTAGTGTAGCCTATATAATGTGTGAAGTTTAGTATACTCCAATCCCTTATAGTGATGGCACACGACGAGACATACATTCGGCATGTAACGCTGTTTGAATACAAGAAGAGAAACAATACCTCTGTAGCCACAAAGAATATCAAAGAAGTTTATGGAAATGTTTTGAATGTTCGTAAGTGTCAACGATGTTTCAGCAAATTTCGTTCAGATGACTTCAGCCTTAAAAACTGTGATGGCAGGGCCCAACATGTTGGAATTGATGTTGATGCTCTGAAGACGATTGTTGAGTCTAACCCAAAGCAACAGACTCGTGAAATGGCTCTGAAATTACATGTCTCTCATGAAACAATACGAAAACATCGAAGGAATGTGGGAAAACTCCATAAAGAAGGTGATTGGGTGCCTCACGAACTCTCCGATGATCATCGTTTTCAACGTGTGAACGTTGCTTTGTTTCTTCTGGTGCGTAATGCGCGTGAACCATTTTTGGACAGAATTGTCACCGATGATGAAAAATGGATTCTCTATGTGAATATTAAATGCCAAAAACAATGGCTCAGTCCTAGACGAAAACCACTTCCGACCCAAAAACCTGAACTCCATCTGCATCAAAGGAGTAGTTCATTTTGAATTCCTCAATCCACAGCGAACTGTCAATGCAGATATCTATAGTAACTGGAACGTTTAAATCAAGCCTTTCATCAGAAACGCCCTTCACTCGTCAATCGGAAAGGTAGTTTTCTTCTCCACGACAATGCACGTCCACATGTGACACGTTTTGTGGCACGTTTGACGCAACACAAGATTATAGAGTTGGGTTGAAAAGTTCTCCCCCACCCACCATATTCCCCAGATATGGCACCATCAGATTACCATCTTTTTCATTCGCTGCAACACTATCGTAATGGGAAAACTTATGCAAATGTGGAAGGTGTTAAAGAGGACATTCATATTTTTTTGCTTCAAAACCAAGTTATTTTCTTTAATCAGGGCATTAATAACCTGAATGCAAGATGGAAAAGCATCATCGATAATAATGGAGACTATTTCATTTAATAAATGTTTTGT
>NW_013665790.1:585748-595743 GCF_000517525.1 Limulus polyphemus | reverse complement strand
ACGAACTCAGAATCTGACCTAGCCATAATAATTCCACAACTTCGATACTGATGTTCAACACTGAGTAAAACAGAAGCAAATTCAATGGAAATGTATCACATTTTGTTATTTTTTACTTAATATCTTAGAAAGCCATTATGTAAGTAACAAATGCTTTTATTGTGAGTTTGTATGTTGTTTAACGCAAATTTCATATATTAGTAAAATAGCTTGATTTACAATATGTCCGATATATGTCGTTTTGTTCGGAGACAACAGCAAAAAAAAAAAAACAACAACAAAATACTCAAACCAAAATGTCTGATTCTAGACGAAAACATTAGTATCTCTGTTCGCAAATACGATTGAATTGGTCATAAATTGATCTAATATACATTTCAAAAATGAAACGTTAATATGTTGTTATATTGGTAATCATAAGAACAAAATAGTGAACCATTTCAAACTTTTTAACGTTTTTTATTTTTATAAAAGATCAAGGTCTACTTTATTGTTTCGCCAGTTAAACGTTTGTTGGTCTTAAATGTACTTCGTGCTCTAGTGTAAAACTTCATTCGAAAACTGATAGAAGTAATCTAGATTTTTTTATAAGTAACATTATAAATACTTTTTTATTTTTACTGAAGTCTAACATTTGTTGATATCGTTTTGTTATATCCCAAAACAAATTTATGTTTAAAATATTGTGGTTCATTATTAACATTAGATGAAATTTATCCGGATGAATCTCGGATGTAATGAATTGTATATTATTTGTAACTGACCAATGTCCGAGAGTTTTACAGAAATAAAAACTTTATGGCATACTAAATTAGCTGTCCTGAAATCAGTGTGTGTAAAACATTTTTAGGTGTAGTCGTCAGTCGTGAGAAGTCTAAGTAAGCTATGTCAAACTAGCTATTATATATCCGCTTGACAACAATATTAGTAGTGACATTGGTATAATCTACAAAAGTTTTTTGCAACATCTCTCCTCATTTTATCATCAGTTGACATTATACAAGTATAGACCAGCAGAAAACTAATTAATTTATTCATACATAATTCCTCTTTACGAAGCCATCAATCTTAGACTAAGAAAGTTTTACTGTAACACATCATATTATTTTTTCCAGACACATACTTTCTTCATTGTAGATTGTAGAAGACACGTTTACCATCAAACATCACTTTGGACTAAGACACATTCGTCTTTCTTTGTTTGATTGTAAAACACGTCTTTTAATTTCTTTAAAATGATAGCTTCTATTATGTAAACTGTAAAACATTGCCGCAGAATGGAAAACGTAAATTTCAACTAAGGGAATCTGAAAAGCTTCGAAATCAATATTTTGCGAAACACGCATTATACCAAACAAATGCACTTTTTTTTTGAAAAAAGCATACAATAAAAATGAAGGTTAATTTAAAAATAACCTGCTATAACCTATATAGTTTACAAGTTATAAAATATTTTTTAATATGTTAACCACCATATGACTCAGCATTTAAGGTAAACGTGAAATATTTTGTATCATTGACACTGTAAGATGGGGTTTGAATCTATCTGTGGTTAAATAGTTATAGAGATGTTGAGTGCATTATATTAAATCGATTTAGGAGCCTCACATGTCATTACAAACCATGACGCCATGCTTAATCATACTCTATCCGAATAACATACATCTTGACCATAAAATTACATCATAGTTTTCATTGCAGAAAGGTTTAACATTAAACATTCAAGGTGAAAGCACACACGACAGTTTCCCAGCGCCCATGTCAACAGAAATATTTCACAGAAGTCCATAGGACGAATATTAGTTTCATTCTCCAGCTGCTTAAGGTATATGATGGTTGAACTTATATGTCGTGGAGGCAAGTTGTGTCACTTTTGCAGACAGAAATTCTTCTTAATTATGCTGTGATAAGCTACTATGTATTTAATCGTGATATTTCGAGCAACGAAAACAAGAAAGGCAGGACTTTGTATAAGTTTATTAACTTCTGATCAAAAGTAAGTTAAGGATTCCCTCAAAAACCTCTTTCAAATGAGTGATCACTGAAAGCTCAGAATCTTATCAACTCTCTGATTTTAAACATGCGATAATGATGACAGACTGCTCATGGTGGTCATACACACTGCTGAACTCAAATGTCATGAACTGTACAGACGTTAAACCACATATACCCATGTTTGTTACAAGCTTAACTGAGTGACCAATCATTGACATTTGAAATTGCATTTATGATCGTGAACCATTTGCTGCATTTTGAGGCATCTTACAATATTTCAAATTCTTCAAGAATTGAGAAATAGAAATCTCATGAATTCCATATGTGGTACACATATATGTAATATGAAGAAATATTTTTTATGCTTAGTGAATGCATAAGAAAATTTATATAAGGACATTGAACAAGAAAAGAAATGTATATGTCAAGCATAAACTAAGATACATTCCAGGCATTATGGAGAAACAACTGTTTGTCTTATCTACATTTAGACAGATCAAACTGTAGCAGAGAGGAAGCTATGAGAAAGTTTATGTTAACTTTGTTAAAAGCAGAAAATGAATTATATTAAAAGAATTAGAAAGGTAACCAAAGACTTTGGGCAGAACATTGATTGTAAGGAAGACAAGGAGAAATAGATGCAAAAAGGCTTCCCAATTTATCATCTTTGATCATAACCAATTACTGGATTAATTTGGTTCTAGTTCTGAGAATTATGATGAGTCGACAAAATTCATCCAATAAAGTGACAGATCTATTTACAAGTTTATGTGTACACTACTTGGAGAATTGCAAGAATATGAAAGAAAATTGTATAAGAACCCATGTTTTTTACTCAAAATCAGTCACTCCAATGTTGAAGAAATGGCCATTAGATCTGATGTAAGAAAGCTTTTTGATGTTTCTGCCCAACCCAACTGCTCCCCAGTCAAGATCATCTCTGAATATGTCTGTCCTCCAACAAGTCCAACCTACTCGCCTTTCAACCTCGATGTAAGCAGTAACTGCTATTTTTCTCAGTAGAATAGCATAGTTAGGAAACGGATGTAAGTTGATTAATACATAGGAAAAGTAAAGTAAAGTGAGTGTATATATCAAGTGATGTTATAATTCATAATCTATTTGTTGTAGTAAAGAAGTTAAGGAATATTATTGAAAGTTTAATTGAAGGACAGTTACTTGCTCAGACTGAAGAATTAAGTACATTTTAACTGTGAAGTTTTCGAGATATCTTTGATAATCTCATGTAACTGAGTATTTTATTATATTGAATTAAAATGTTGTTTGTATTTTTTAATCTCAATTTCTGTGTTAGTGACTTGTGTATCCCACTCATGGTATACACCTGGATTTAATATAAATTTATTTGTAACTGGATTTGAAGTTGAACTCGAAACGACTAGCATATATGGCCTCCCGTTGCAGATTGGCGCAGTCTTTCAGTATTTTTGGAGTAACTAATGACAGGTTGGTTAAAGTAAAGAAAGATGTAGAAGTAATTAAGTCAGTTTGAGTACTATAAGTAGTGTAAGTAGATGTAAGTAATAAATATATAAGTAGACATGGTTAATGGTGGCATTTGATGGAAGGGCTGGCATATATTTTGAACATGGTGCAGATTAACCCACACAAGTAGGTCCATGCCACAATATGCTCTTAATGAGCGTAATACCATTGTTTCACGTTAAATGTTATGAAGAGATAGAGAGCTTTATTGGTGCATTAAATGAAGCTGCTACAATTTCAGGCTCGACTGGTGTTCAAAAAGCAGATATTGTAAGACTAAGAACAGCAGGAAAAGCAAAACAATACATTAGGGCTTATCATGAAACCATAGATTTCCAGTATTTATGTTTAGAGTAGTACAATAATGTAGAAAGTGAGAAACACCAAACACACTTAACTCAGAAATGAAAAGAGTCAGTCAGAGGTTGGGGGTATAAGCTTCAAAAAGTAGGGAAAATATTATGCAGAGAATACAGACATCCAATTGAGCTAATGACAAAGCAAGATGGATTGTAATTGTATCTTAGGAATTGTAGGAAAGAAACATAAACAAAAGATAATAAAGTTATTTGAGGAATAAAAAGATGTATTTGCAGGAGAAAATAGTCCTAATGAATGTGCAAATAAGGTTAAACATGAGATAGTGTTAAATGATTATAAACCTATTGCACAGAAACCTTATAGAGTCCCAGGGAAGCACAGGGTAGAGTTAAAATAATGTGATAAAGAAATGCTTGAACAAGAAGTAATAGAGAACAGTAGTAGTCTGTAAACATCTCCATTTGTATTAGTACGTAAAAAAGACGGTAAAGAACTGGTTCTGTGTAAAATTTGGAAAGGTGAATGATGTAACAGTTAAAGACATTTACCCATTACCTAATATCCAGGAAGGTTAGGTAAGTTTGGTTTGGTTTCATATCTGTGCAAAGCTACATGATGGCTATCTGCGCTAGCTGTCCCTAATTTAGCAGTGAAAGACTAAAGGGAAGGCAACTAGTCATTACCACCCACCACCAACTTTTGGGCTACTCTTTTACCAAAGAATAGTGGGAATGACTGTCACATTATAATGCCCTCATGGCTGAAAGGGGAAACATGTTTGGTGGGACGGGGTTAGGTAAGAGTAAATACATTTCATCTATGATATTGCAAAGTGGGTATTGGCTAGTAAAAATAGAAGAAAATAAATCTAAAACTGCTTTGTGCTACCTTCAGGCAAATACCAGGTTTAAAAAATTCCATTGGGCTTCTGCAATGCTCCTTAAACATTTCAGAGATTAATGAAGGTAGTATTATCAGGATAACAAAATTAAAAATGTTTCTGTTATTTAAATGATGTAATAATGTTTGCTGCAAGCTTTAAAGAACATTTAGAAAGGTTAAGGCACATATTTCATAGGCTGAGGGCAGCAAATTTAAAGCTTAAGCCAAGTAAATTCCAAATTTTAAAGACAAAAATAGAATATTTAGGTCACGTGGTAACTGCAGATGCTGTATAGTCTGTCCCTAAAAGTTAAAGTTTGTAAAACTATCCAGTGAAAAACATTCGTGCATTTCTAGGATTTGTAGGATTCTGTAGAAGGTTTATTCCACATTTTGCATTACTGGTAAAAACATTAACTGAGCTAACCTAGAAATAAATAAATTTCAACAGACAGATAAAAGACAGGAGGGAAAAGTAAAAGATGCTTCATTAAAAGCACCAATTCTTAGTTACCCAGATTTCAGTAAAGTGCTTATCTTAAGTACAGATGTGTCAGGTTATGGTATAGGTGCAGTATCATCACAGTTAGATGAAAATCGAAAAGAACACCCTATAGTTTATCAGAGTATACGTTTAGGTAAAGCTGATATAAATTATTCAGTTAAAGAGCAAGAATGTTTAGCCATTGTGCATGGAATTAAAACTTTCCAATGTTATCTGTATGGTAAGAAGTTCATTATCATTACAGATCATACACCATTGATTTGGCTAATGACATCAAAAGATCCATCATCTAGATTAGCAAGAGGGTCATTGTTGTTACAGGAATAAATAGACCAGGTAGAAAGCATTTTAGTGTTGATGCTTCAAGCAAAATTAGGGTAGGAATTGTGGAAACTGAGGAAAACAGAAGACTAACGAAATAAAGGAGGAAACGTTTGAAAATGAAGATGACTTAGAAGTAATTTGGGATTTAAATCATTTGATTAACGAACAGAAGAAAGATGAACAAGTAAATTCATTAAGAAACAGAATATTCGAGGGAGAAGATACAGAGTACACATTAGACTAAGATATCTTATGTAAAATGACTGATGATAACAGAACCTTGCAGACAATTGTAGTTTGGAGAGTGAGGTCATGAAAATATATCATGATACACCATTCACAGCACACTTCGCTTTTGCAAAAACATAAAGTAGAATACATAAAATATTCTTTTGGCTGAATATGAGAAAGGATATTAAAGATTATTGTGATTTATGTATAGAATGCCAGAAGCGAAAAACTAGCCCACAATTTAGGAATACTCCATTACAGAGAATGCCAAGTCTAACTATGCATTTTCAGTTAATAGATTTAGATATAATTGGCTTATTGTCTATGCAGGAAACAAATTTATCTCAGTAGTCCCAGACTATCTGGCTAGATTTCTCGAGGAAAAATATTTTCCAGATGAGAAAGCAGAAACAATTGCCAAAGCATTTATGAACCAAACAGTAGCTCGACACGGTATACCTCAGTATTTATTGACAGATAGAGGTAGAAAATTTATTTCTAAATTAATGAAGGAAGTTTGTGAATTATTAGATGTTAAGAAATTGGAGACTATTGTTATCACCCAGCTGCTAATGGTTTAGTGGAAATATTTAACAGGACTTTGTTAGACATGATCGCTCCATATTGCGAGAAAGACCAGGAAATTAATTATGCGCAATTAATGCCTAGCGAAAGAGCTATTTCTTAGCAAAGTGTTCTGTTAAACTTTGGAACTTGTTAGAACATAAAACTTACATATTTTCTATTCGATTGTGTAACTAAGAACAAGTTTGTTGTTGTTGCAGTTTGAGTTATTTTTCTAAAATTAATTGTTATAGCAGTTTCTTTGGTTTCTACAGTTTGCAATATGTGATTTAAAACGGTTAATATCCTGTTTTAGTAGCTGAATAGAAACTTTCATCTTCTCCACTTTTTTCTTCATGGTTAAATATTACTATTCTGTGATATAATAGCAGCTGTTTTAAACACCTGGCAAACCAAAAGTGATCAAACAACCCGTTATTAATAATCCTAAGTACTCATCTGATAATATAATTATTAACCTTTAGGGTTTAAGTAGAGCTTTCAACTATTTTCAAAGAAAAGGCAATTGTCGGGACATTTCAGAAGTGAAGTCAGTTGTGGACTTATTTAAATGCTCCCCAGTGGCGTAGCGGTATGTCTGCGGACGTACAACGCTAGAAACGGGGTTTCGATACCCGTGGTGGGCAGAGCACATATAGCACATTGTGTAGCTTTGTGCTTAATTTCAAACAAACAAACAAACTTATTTAAATATATAATTATGTATAGTGCTCTTAATTATCAATACTGTTGCAATATTATCATTAATTATTTAAACATAGTTCTTGCATCTATTGTAGAACTTCAATTTAGAATATTTTGTTACTCTATTATTGTGTCAGTGATAAGGTTTAACATTTCTCCCAAAGTCTGGAAGTCGTTCTTTTTGTTTTTCTCGACCCATTAGGGCCGCCTTCGATTTACGTCATGACGTCGTTTTAAGAGTCTTTCAAAATTTAAGCTAGAAGTTTGCACGTGCACACGTGACTTAGATCCGCATATGTAAAGGCTTCTGTTAGCTCCTCTTGATCTGTCAAATCCAGGTTGCTTAGCGTGTTGTTATCCCTTAGTGATGCCAGAAATATGTATCGAAATTTCTTTACTGCCTTTTTGACTTTGATATGGTGTTGTACGAGTTTTGTGTACGCTAAGCATTCATATGATAAAAGTGAGTACCTTTTAATCTTAAAATAAGTCTTGAGTAAACGTTAGTTGTAAAGTGCGCTGTCTATATAAGATAAAATTATTATATTATTTGCTTTACTGTATGTGTTCCATTAGCTTAGTGTTGCAAATTTTTACTGTACTCGGGAAGAAGAATGTTGCTTAAAAGGATGGCTTGTTAATAAAATCCTTGCGTGGAGGTTTTAATGTCTTTTAAAAGACTGGTATTTTTGTTTTTTACGAGAAGAGTTTCATTAGGTTATTTTCTGTGTCCCCCGGTGGGAATCGAACCCTGGGTTTTAATATTTCATGTCCGTAGACTTACCACTATCCCACCGGGGGACTTTTTAAAGAATAAGACAGATTTTGAGATAATTATTTTAAGGTATATTACACTTTTTATGAACGAGGTGCTACTTTTGTATAATATTTTGAAATAAGACAACAAATCTAGAGACAGCTGCTCTGATATAGCTTGATATATAAATCTAAACCATAAACAATAGAATAAAGTTTTCCGCAGCTAATAATATCTAAAATGTTAGGAAAAGCATAGATACAATCTTTCAGATAATACCAAGAAATAACCCTCCCAGTGGCACAGCGTATGTCTGCTGATTTACAACGCTAGAAACCGGTTTTCGATACCCGTGGTGGGCAGAGCACAGATAGCCCATTGTATAGCTTTGGGCTTAATTTCAAACAAACAAATCAAGAAGTAATAATGTGTTTTGTTTTTTCTAAACGCCAACGATTTATTTTAAATGATAGTGCTATAATCATAAGACACTACAACACTATTTGTGTTCAAGAGTTGCTATACTCCCACTAAATAATCTTAATAATTGGCCTACTTCAGATTTTACCTACAATATATGCGGGAACAAGTTTTCAGTTTTATTCAAGGTAAATCGAATGCTAACAACAAATTATGGTTCAATGATTTCTGATATGACCAGTGATCTACTTATTGGTGGAGCAATTATCCCAGGGCCAAAGAGTTCGCCTGACCCAACCCACAACAGGAACACTTGTGAGATTAAAAAGTTTTAGCCGTTTCGAAACCCTGATCTAGAATTGCAACTTCTGAAAGGCCAATCTGTGAATAGGGCCGGTGAGACAGTTTTAGAAACCCCCCCTACGGGTTAGCAACTAAAGGCTTTCATTACCCCCCCCCCCCCGCAATATTACACTAAACAATATCGGAAACATGTTTTTACTATATAATTAAGTGTAAATTTTTACTTCATAAAATTATTAGGATTGGGCTGTTGGGTGGGTGACAAAATATTCTTGCTCTAAGTCTTCATAGGCTTACCTATTTCACAGCTTCAAACAGATATTTTTGAAGATAAAGAAGTAATTATACATCTACAGAACAAGAGGTGATAACAACATACAAACAATGTGTTGTAATGCAAATTTTACTGATCACAGGGTCTTGATTTTCAAAGATCAAGCCAGGGTGCAATGAGTGTACATTTAACTAGAATGATACTTTTTTAATTAGAGTTTATACATGAACTTCTTCTGTTTTAGATGAAGAAAAATATACGTTTTATTTCTGGTAACAATCAAATACTTAGTTGTCTTAAACTAGGCTCAATTTGATTGAACTTTTACGATAACCGCTATAGTTACAAAAAAGAAGAAGAACCTGTCTTTCTGAGTGTAATTTTGTCATTAGTTAGTTTAATATTTGAAGTAATATATATCAATATGTACAGGTTTGTCTCAAACCCTTGAACACGCATTTAAAGAATCTACCAGCAGTGTGGGAGTAGTGTTTCGCCACCTAGCTCCGAAGAGAAAATATCAAGAGGAACACGTCATTTTAACTGTGAATTCTCCAGAAACTAATTACCAATTCAGCTTTGCACTAGAACGAACAAACCACAGAGGTGAGAAAACAAGGTCCTTTGAAATGAAATAAATAATACAAATAAACAACAAGAATTATTCTAAGTAATTTTATTAATAATCAGTAATTAACACATGCTTTACATAACATTCAAATTAGTAGGAATTGTTCATTAAATCTGATGGAGTATAATAAGATTAATAGTAGTCTATAACAGTTTACAATATTACAGACTGTCGATCCACCAATAAGACAACAAGTTTTATGCCAGTTTATATTTTCACAAGTAAAGAAAAAAATTCAAAAAAAGGAAGTAAATATAGGGATAGCTATTAGCAATCCTTCAAAATTAAATCGAACAAGACAGTAGGGATGGCATTTGCATTATCACCACATAATAGCAGAAAGTGTAATAGGATAAATTAAACCCAATTCTGATTAAATAGTTTTATATATATTGCTATATGCTAATTTTTGTCTGTGTTATTATGTAGGATGATACAAATGCCATCCCTACTATCTTGTTTGCATTATTTGTGAAGGATTGATATTAGCCATCCCTACATTTACTTCCTGTTTTGGAAATTGTTTTCTTTACTTGTTTTTTTATTAACGCAGTGTTTTAATACACATGTTCTAAAT
>NW_013665790.1:569569-585347 GCF_000517525.1 Limulus polyphemus | reverse complement strand
TGATTGATGTTTTTTTTCGGTTTTCAATTCAAGAAGTTTATTTTACTTTGTTTAATAACAGGCTTAAGTGAAATATTGTTATTCTTCTGAAGAGTTTTTAACGGTTTTCATCAACCTGGCTGGAAAGAGCATTTCTATCTGCTAGCGTAAGTCTTCATTAGTTCCTTTTTGGGTCATGTGATCCATGTTTGTTAAATGGCAAAATGTATACAATTAACATATTTTGTAAAACAAGACACTAAATTTGAAATAATTTTACACCACACCAAAACTGCTTTTGTCAATTGTGTAACCAAAAAGGTCTGTACCTCTGAGTGCAATTATTAACTACATATATTTCAAGTAAAATAAACCCTCTTTTTTTATCGAGAGTTCTTTACTGTGTAAATCAAGGCTATCTCCAATCATCTGTATATAAACTAATAAATATATAAGTAACTGTTCAGGTATGACGGATTTCACTGTTTTGGTAGATTGTTCACTGTATGGAGATTTATTAAAACCTTAAGATTGCAGGAAATCTAACAGTTGACAAACATATTACTTCTAAGATCTGAAGATCGTTCGATCAGACAAAAGTAACCCAAGATTCTTGTTGGCGGTGTATGCTGTTAACAAGTCTATTAGATGGAAATTATGGGTGGATATGAGCAGATTACTGTTGTGAAACTTTGCGTTAAATTTGAAAACAAATAGGAAAACAACCAATCCCCACGTTTGATATTAATTAAGTAATTTTCAGCTCCTCTCCCTTGATTCTGTTGGAGGCTCACTATTATACGATAAGATGCTAATAACAATACATAAATAACGATACATCGTCTGTCATCACAAAAGTAGTGAAACACAGTGCAATATCCAGAATTGTAGCAAATAATAACTTATTCCATCAAATGTTCTAGTCTATGTCAGTTTAATAAAATATGTTCTTCCTGAAACAATTTTTTATTTTTCTTATTTCTTATAGACAAATGTACACGACTTGCTTCCCAGTCACACTAATAATATAGTTTTTATTCATCCTGAGTTATAGTTGATTGCAAACATCATAATGATCATACTGTATTCTACTAACATTCGCTTGTGTAGCATATGATGCGAATATAAATGGTTATATGGTTTTAGTTAAGCAGTTGTGATTGCAGCTTAAGTAACCTTAAAAGCGAGTGTACCTAAGTAATGAGTCAGTGCATTATAGTTGGTACAGGTTTTAGTTTCCTGCTTATTAATTTAGTTCTAGTTAGTTTGTTATGGAGAATTATGTTCATTAATCTATAAGTTACTTTTTAGTTCTGATGTATAGATTATTTAATTTTGGTTAGAGGTTTATAATTTAGTTCTAGTTAGTTTGTTATGGAGAATTATGCTCATTAATCTAAAAGTTACTTTTTAGTTCTGATTAGAGTTTATTTAATTTTGGTTAGAGGTTTATAATTTAGTTCTAGTTAGTTTGTTATGGAGAATTATGCTCATTAATCTACAAGTTACTTTTTAGTTCTGATGTAGAGTTTATTTAATTTTGGTTAGAGGTTTATAATTTAGTTCTAGTTAGTTTGTTAAGGAGAATTATGTTCATTCTATAAGTTACTTTTTAGTTGTTCTGATGTAGAGTTTATTTAATTTTGGTTAGAGGTTTATAATTTAGTTCTAGTTATTTTGTTATGGAGAATTATGTTCATTAACCTAAAAGTTACTTTTTAGTTCTGATCTAAAGTTTATTTGATTTTGGTTAGAGGTTTATAATTTAGTTCTAGTTATTTTGTTATGGAGAATTATGTTCATTAATCTATAAGTTACTTTTTAGTTCTGATCTATAGTTTACTTAATTTTGGTTAGAGGTTTTTAACATTCGATAGAGTAGTTTTTTGCAAGTATTTGTTAACTTAAGGTATCATAGAAATTCAGTTTAAATTGATTTATTAAAGTTGGGTTCCTCTGAATATCGCGCAAAGCTACTCGAGGGCTATCTACGCTAGTCGTACCTAATTTAGCAGTGATCGATGGGAAGACAGTTGGTTACCACCATCTCTTGGGTTACTCTCTTAACAACGAATAGTGAGATTGGCCGTCACATTATAACGCTTACACGGCCGAAATGGCGAGTATGTTCAATGACAGGGATTCGAACACAATTTATTAAAGAAACAATTGTAGTAGAGATCGTTTTTCTCTCTCATGCATATCTGAAATATGATACAGAAATATAAGCAGCATTTGGTAAAATAAATTTGGATTTATTGTGTAGCTCATGAGTATATCTACTTTCTCAAAATTTAATGATTTTTAAATTGAGTGGGTCTTAACTAGAGGTTAGGGTGCCAGGTGGTGAGTCATCAGGCTCTAGGCTCGAGCCGTGATGAAAGGCGTCAAACAAATAAGGCAGAAATGGACACATTCCCCCCATATTTTTACTTACTGTATCTACATTATTATTAACAACTATATTAGATTGACAAAATGATCAGTTCATGTTGAGATATTTGCAATTGCAAGATAGTACAATGCTAATGGCATAACAAGATTTTCAAATGCTGTTTCATTGGTGTTCTTTGTGATGTAACACTAAAAATGGTGTTTCATTCGTTTGTCAGAGCTTCTTAACCATGGTTTATAATAAAAGTTCCTAAGCGTTTTTTGCCCCTCCAATTTCCAACAAAGTTAGCACCCTTGGCCATGATGTGCTGTTGAACATGCTTTGCACTTTTATCTGTATTGTAACGGTGACAGTCAATTCAGTTATTTGGTTAAGGGTAGCTGCGTAAGTGGTGGATATTGCTGTTTTGTTGTCTTCCCTCTGATTAGGAACGACTATGCATGAAGTTAAAGATTTATAACCTGGTCGTTTAGCCCGTATGTTGCATATGGTGTACAGGTTGAAAATACCAAATACCAAAACTTGGAACTTTGGAATATTGTTTGGGTAAAATATAACAACAAACTAAAAAAATACCAAAGACATAACCTTTGGAGAAGTAATATTCAAGATTTATATAATCATGTCATACATATACCATGCAATTTGTAAAGTTAAAAGAAATTTAGAGTAAAAACTTACTGAATTGTGTTTTTATTTTTTATTAACAAACGCTAAACATGCGCGATGATAAAATCTGTCATTTGATTTTCTAAAACACAGTTAGTTTATAGTTATATATATTTGCCATTATATTGTATTTGAATAATGAAGTGTAAAACATATCTTAACAATAACACATATAGGGTTCAGTTAATTTTATTTAGATGTACATTGTTTTTAAAATAATGGATTAACGTTTTGTAGGAGTTTCTTGATGAAACTTCTCTGACATTTAGAAACAAAAATTATCATCAAAATGCGTTTGTTTCGGACTTCTAGAAATAATAAAAGATTTATAAAAAATACCCACGAAGGATATCGAAATGTGAGAGACACGATTATTCTTCGTTGTTTTATATTTTAGTAACAATAATAAAAAATTGTAATATTCTCGATTTTTTATTATATTAAAAAGTTAATATTTCAAGTTTTCAAATATGTTATTGAAAAATGCTTTGGTGACTCGAAACATTTATTTTTTACTTATTGTTCTAATACTGTAAACAAAAATATAACATTAAAGATACATATGTATTTATGAGACAGTTTTACTGAAGCCTTATAGACTACTGTATAAACCAATCAGTCCTACAAGTCTTTGAACACACATTAACCTAATGATTGAAGCTCTGGAAACTGAAGATGTGCACATAAATATGGGACGTTGAGAAATGGCCCAATTATGAGTAATTGCTAAGAACATAAACAACCAACAAAATTTAATAAGCATCGTTTTAATTATTTTGCCTTAGGTGAACTTTGCTAATGCGTTCAAGAGTATAACTCGTTACCTTTGTTAATATCAGTGCCCTTGTGTGCTCAGACATCAGGGCGATGTTAAAAACATGCAGTCTAAACCATAAACATTAAAACCTGTTTTATGAAGTTTGTCGCACAGGACTAATTACAGTATCTTGAAAATCATGGGGTAAAAATGGTCACAAAGAAATATAGAATTAAATCAAGCAAATATGCATATAGTTGCTACAAATATATATTTTAATATTAAACATAGCATATTACCAGATTTAACCATTTTATTCGTTAGAATTAGGTGGTCAGAATAACTATGTGTTGACCGTTATTCTACTCGAACGTTGGACAAACAAGAAAAATGGACTTTCATATTAATATTACGTAATCTGAGAATGACAGTTACCAGATGGCCTTCTTAGCAGTCAATGTTTTTAACCGATACAGTGAACGTGATATCTTGTCTTTTGCTTTGATCATCCTAATGAAGACAATTAAAGATATATCCGACGATTATGATCAACCAAGTCACAAGTTATGTAATTTGGTTTGGAGCTAAAATGTAAGTCTGCATGATGCCAAGTTATAGTAGAAATAATAACAAATACTTAGAGTAAAGAAATCTATATAAAATTGCCTAGAGAAGAAATAAGTTTTCATCTCGTTCCCTCCATAACAAACTTAAAATAACTGATATTTAATCTAGATACATATGGCTACATATTCTCTTCTTTTTGAGCTCAATGGTATAAAGTACCATGCTCATAGTTTCCATGTGAATACATATCCAAATTTGGTTAGGTTCCAAGACAAGTAGGCTTGTTTATTGGGGAAGGGGTGATTTATTTAATCTCCCCATATTTGTTAGTCTTTATGAAACCACAGAGAAGATCGTGATGAACTTCAGTAGCAGTCTCCACTTATCAGTTCGAGATACGTCATGATGGTTAACTCTACAGAGAAGACGCAGTTACACATGTGTTCTATAATTGAATAACAAGTTGTGATTTAAAAAAAATATTTCAACTTGTTGCACTATTTTACTTAACTGTTAATTTTTTATATTTGGATACATAGTACAAGCAGCAGTTGAAACAGGTATAATAAGATCTTTCAAGACATTTTGAGAGTAATTTTATTTGGTGAGACGAGTAGAAAGAAAACAACAAATAAACTCGACGTTTTCTGCGCACGACAAAATATTTATAAAATCAAGCAAAGAAACCTACAAAAATACAGTATATTCAGAAATACATGAAAACTATTGCCCAGCTGTTTGGGGCATTCCAGGATTGATTTTCTAAAATGTTATACGATTATGAAATCATTCTTCAGCACTGATTTCTGTCCACAGAACATGATCATTTCAAAAGACCAAATGTGAAATTATTTGAATATTTCCTTATTTTTCAAATGGATAATAGAATTTAATAATAGTTTCATGAACATCGGGTCGTAATAGCAATTACAGAAACGTTTGCACTAAAAGTATGGTTTCAAACGATAAAATTGATATTTCCAACCTGAACGGAGCTTTAGATGCACATACTAAAGAGCCAAGTTCCTAATTTTAAACTAACGACCAGAGGGAAGGTGGTCAGTCAGTAGTAGTCAACACCATAAGGACTTTGACCGACTATGAAACGAATAGCGGGATCGTCGGTCACTCCAATAACGAATTCACAGCGGAAAACGGGAATATGTTCAACAATGTCTCAGCGCGAATCTCGAACCTTCTGTTCAGCAGCTAACCATTAACCACGCCCGACTCTCAAACATTGGATTCAATATGCCTAATATTTCTGTACAGAATCACTTTACTGATGTTTTTATGTTTCCCAATTCATACGGATTTCAGGTAAACTCTTGCCTGTCATTGCCCAGCTCGCTTGGTCAGTTTTTGATATTGGACAAAGGCCTTCTGGGCAATGACTTGTGGAAGACGAAAGATAAAATCTCCAGTGTTGTATTATTCGACTCTACTTTGAAATCCCTAATGAATCTATTAAGAAGAATGTGTGAAGATAACAACTGTAGGCTATAATACAATAATGGAAAATAGGATTTAATTGGCATGTCAAAATAAAATAAAAAGTGTTATATAGGTTCAAGTATGTCATATATTTATATATACATACAGTTTTATTAACTTATGGAGTTACAATGTTACATGTATACTTGTTAGTTTTTTAAATTGATTTGCAAGATAGGCAGATCTGGCCGAGTTCGCTAAGCCTCGGCGCGATGCAGAGTGAACCAAGGCTGAGTTTCTGTTTGTTTGTTTGTTTGAATATATCAACAAAGCGACACAATGGGCTATCTGTACTCTCCGCAGACATATCGCTGTGCCACTGGGGGGGCCTGAGTTACTGTTAGTAAAGATCCAGTTTAAAAACCTAATAACAGATATAGTGGCTGACATATTATCATTATACACTCTTCTTTACTTTTACTCAGGAATTCTTATTAATAATTATTATTGAGCCTTTACTTAGGATTATTTCAATTACTGACTTTGGCTTCAAGAAAGTGCAGACGACGAAAATAATTATTTTATAGGAATTTTAATAACAAAACAGCTTTTGCTTCATAAGCATGTAATAAATACTTATTAAATGTTGTAATATCTATTTTTACAGTTACGATTGCCACAAAGGATCGAGAAAATGAAAATAAACAACACCTTCATGTTAAAGGAATGCACAAAAGGAGCTACCACAGGAATATTCTTCTATACTTTTCGCCTCCTAGTGGAGAAAATCCTTCTCAGCTTCGACTCTATTCTGATTGCGATTTCCAGGGTCAAATGACCCTTCCCTTGTCTTTGTTTGAAGTGGTCCAGCGAGAGAATGGGAAAAATATAAAAGTAGTAAGCTTACCTTCTGATGTTATAATTTTTTCTAACTGGTGTTCGATACAAAGGACATCCTAAAAGGAAATTTGGTACTGTTTGTTTGTTTTATGCTAAGTACAAAACTAGACGTTAGTCTATCTATGTTGTGCCCAGCACGGGTATCGAAACTCGACTTACAGCGTTATAAACGTTCAGACTTTCTGCTAAGCCAATTAGCTGTAATTTAATATCAGGGATGCCAATTGTATTTTATGTATAGTTTGCATAAAATATTTTTATAAAAAAGTAACAATACTAAGAAACTTGAAACTGTTAATTAATGTCTATAATTTTAAACTCCTTTTTTTGGGAATTTGACTTAAAATATATGAATACTTTAATCACGTGTACTTTCTTTACGTATGTGTAAAATAAATACACATATTTAGGTAGAAATATCGTGAACAAGAATTATATTCACGTTTTCTCAAATAGTGGAAGCTAGTTTACCCAACTCTATTTGTAAAAATTTGAGAACTAAGCGTATGGAATTTTCATGCTAACCAACATTCGTTACTGGAAGTTAACTATGTAACCATTGAACATTTTTTACGCTTTCACCCACAACAGTTATATTACTCTGGAGTGCTCTCATATTTCTTTCCTCAAGAACATTTTAACATCCTTGTGGGTTTTCCTTGGAACGTCAGCTTCATCAGTTGAAAAGAAAGAAAACACATTATGTCGTGCGTGCTTGGTGGAGATATTCTGAGTGTAATCGCCCACTAATCTCTTCCACATGTGTTTGGTGGGATTTGTAACCCACTAAGATTCGCGTCCATCAACACAAACGTCGAGAAAGTTACTGGACGTGAGAAACTGGTCAAATTTGGTCGTTTGCTAGGAATGTTGTCTATTATCACTGCTAATTAGGCTTAACTTTACAGAACCGAAAACAGAGCTGTAAAGAATAACAAATATTAAAATTATTACACTTTATTTTTCTTCACCATGAACTAGATCCTTTATACAAAAAGGATGACTATACAGAGGTTTAAAATCGAAGCTTGACAGTTCACAGCTGTCTTTTCTGTTCATCACAAATGGTATTAATGAAAAAAAAAGGAACTTTCAGCTTGAGCTGAAATATAGATCCCTACCATATTAGCCGTACAAACTACTTCAGCAAGAAATTTATTTTATTTATTTTATTAAGCTCTCCGTTGGGCCAGCTGTAGGTTTAAAGACTTACAACGCTAAAATCCGGGGTTCGATTTCCCGCTGTGAACAAAGCGCAGATACCCCATTGTTCAGTTTTCCAAAAGCAATTATCAAATTAAGTTTTTCAAGTTGTCGCTTATTGTAAGAAGTGGTTTCTTTGACTACTACATTTCATGGTTTATGAAATAGTTTTTATCTGAGTAAAAAAAAAATTCCAAATAAAAACATTATATCAGTTTATTCATTTATAAAACTGTTAGTAAATGTATTTTCGTTTCCCGTTGTTTATTAAATTAATAGCCATAATAACACTGCCCTCCAGTTATGACAAACCTCTTGCAGTAGTAGTTTTTATTACATACACAAAGAAAATTCAGTTCCACGATATATTATGTGATCTAAGTATTGCATGACTTTTCTATATACGAAACCGTCTTTAACTTGTAAAGTATTTGATATGAGTTCAGATTCCGATAAACTACTATATTCTTATATATGCTGTGAGGTTTTCAATCCACATTAATACTACTGTCGATATTAATATAAACTATCTAGATACGAAAGATAACCACAAACCATGTTTCAGTCCTTTTCATGTGAAACTTATAGATAATGATGATTATATACACGTTGTAAAAATTGTTGTATATATATATATATATATATAATACTATAAATTCATTAATCCACATTTCAACTTCTGTTCTGGTCATCCTATGGTACCTTGTTGAAAGTTGTTTTATTGAAAAGGTTATTTCTTAAGTATTTTTTGAGGAATTTCATAAAAGGATGTTCTTCAGAAGCTTGTCTATTTTTCACAGTACGGGCTGTTTTTATTTTCTTACAATTTAATTCAAATAAGCAATATTTCCAACTAAGATAATCAGTCTTGCGAAGCTTATTTGCAGGAAATTTATATACATCTTAAAATATACAAGTATTAGATAACTGATTATATGTTGTCTTTAATAATGAACTTGATTATTATCGAATGTTAATATTCATAATCGCTAACCTTATTAAAAACTCTGCAGTTTCAGTCACGAATTAATTGTTAATAGAATAAGAAACTCTATAAAATATGTAACATTATGTTGAGAATATTGTTTGAATCTGTATATTATGATTATGTTTATTAATTCTGTGCTATTCTATTCATTCAACAGTAAATTTTTAGATATATATTTTTACTAAAGATATTTTGTTTATCTCGATAAACTCGTGAGGTAAGTCTTTAAAAATACATAGTATTTGATATTGTCTTATGACTTTGCTGTAATATTTTTTTATATTAGGGTTGGTTGGTTGTAATTAAGCACAAAATTACATAATGGGCTATCTGTGTTCTGCTTACCAGGAGTATCAAAAACCGGTTTTTAACGTTGTAAATCCGTAGACGTACCGCTGTGGCAATGGGGGAATTGTATTTGAATTTTATAACAGTAGTCACGTGATGATAAACTTGTATTTCATATTTACCGTTATAATAATTGTTGATAATGCAAACAAATATACGTCTTATTTGTTGGCAACAACACCATAATTTTAGAACTATGCATTTAGTAACTGACTACTATTCCTTGTTATCTTTTTGAACATGTGATTTAACTATTACATTTTGGATATTTGAAATATTGTTAAAGAAAAGAATCAGAGGTACCACCGTTAATTGTAATATCACATATAAATATTGCTAATATAATACTAAGTATACTAATTTACATGTGTTGAATGGAGATACAAAAGGAATTTTAGATAAGATTATAGGACTAAATCTTAACTGTCTACATACATAAGTAAACGTGTTAATTTTAAAATTAATTTAGACGTACTCTTTCAGTCTAAAAGAATTAATTGTCTAGACCCAGATATTTAATTTTATCACTTATTTCAAATGTTAGACAATTTACATTAGCTCTATTATCAAAATGTTAAGAAGTGATAATATATTCTCAGATCTCCTGAAATATGTCTATCTGGTGCATGGATACCCACCATTTTAGTTTTTGTTAATTATGTTTATATAATTATTAATCAGCTATTTGTTTAATTTATTAAGCCACTATGAAGCTTTTCAACAGCTACTTCCGTGTCACAGTCTTTAAGCGCCAAAGTATCATCAGTATATAAGTCTATTATAAAAGTCAAAGTCTATTTCCGTGATATTTATAACATTATAAAAGTAATTTCTTAAATCGCAATTTTTGGGTACGCCAACTGATAAATGCTAGTATTATATGTTTTAAAAGTTTTTATATCAATGTAATAAATAACCGTTACTTCCAACATTGAGTAAACATAAATATCCTTAACCATACATACAAGGGCTTGTTTATCTTTGTGTCACCTGTTTTAGACACTATGGATTAAATCCTTAAACGTACAAAATGGTTGCTTGAACAGTATGGAAACAAATTTCATGTAATCGTCCGCCATATTGTATTACTTCAGCCGTACTAACAGTCGTAAATACAAATCACCAAGTGACGCTAGCAAATTGAAAGTGTTATATTTAACACCGCCCTTGTAAAGTGCTAAACATATTTTAGTTTCAGAGTATTATTTTCTTCTCTGTACGTGTTGTAAACTAACAGATGTTCTGTAACCACATGCCATGCTTCATCGTATCTTTAGAGAGTGCTTTAATTAACAACGTTCGTGCATTTTTTAAAAACAGAACACAGAGTAAATTTGTTTATCTGAAATCAAAACCTCGACTAATTGGGAGAAGAAACGAAATCAAAGATTTATAAGTCGTTTTCCATACTCCCATGTGGCGTATGAACCTATCAGAGCTATCTGCTCTTGACCCATAAGAGAGGTTGGACTAGAGTATAAATTTTCATGGTTGACATAATAAAGGGCTTGTTTTCATGACTCTTGACCGACATGTGTTAATAATTCTCCAAAAATGATTCTTAACACAATTTGTTAGGACAATAATTGCTTGTTGAATGGGTGGAATGATCCTCACAAATTCTACCTCATGCATCTTCACACGTTAATAACAGACTATGTTTCGTTATTTAAAACAAAACTGTCGACTTGTTACAAAATGTTAGAAAGTAGTTGTGTTATTTATTACTTTGAAAACTAGCATCGCATCATTGCGTCCATTTTATGGAGATGTCGTTGTTCCGCGATAAATCGTAAGTATTACGTAAGTACTGATAGTAATAACCTAACAAGTAACTTGATAACTACAGAAATGAGTCTCTGACACAATTAAATAGTTATATAATAAATGTAAAAAAATAAGTAACAAAGCGAATACCATATTATATTAAATAGTTATATCAATATTGAGGTTTTTATGTTCACACGAACATATATTATGTTTTAGAGATTAAAGGAAACATCACAATGTTATCATTTCATTTTTGAGACTCTTTGATGACGTAGGGTATTTTAGGATTGTGGTTTTTCTTAGGATATCAAACCAAAGCTAATGACTAACGACTTTGCTTTTTCACTTCGTTGGTGGCCATGCATTGAGGAAATTAAAGACTTCAGTGTAATTTACTGTTGTAAAAACAAACCAAGAAACAGATAAACCAGTAATATAGTTCAAGGCTAATATATTTTTTTAAGTGATAGAAGAGATGACACCATGTCGCCTCAGTTTTAACTTGACCCGTATTTTACAATTTTAGAATTATTGTTGTTGATTAACTTGATTGTGTTGAATAGTTTGATCAATAAATCAGTTATAACATTTAACTGATTATAATTTGAAACAGTTTTAAAAAATGAGATTTCATTGCATGTCAATTATTTAAGATTTCATTGCATAAAAAATAGAAATTGATTAAATACTTGGAATGAACGAAAGTTCCGTTTTAGAAACGTATCGAACTTATATCAAAATATATATCACTCTACAGTTATCAAGGAAAACAGATTGTGATGAATATCTGCCAAAACGCCACATACTAAAACAAAATTTCTCTACAGTTACTAAGGAACTGATTCTGATTAATATCCGCTAAAAGACCGTACACTAAAATGGAGTTTCTTTATAAAGGATAAGATATTACAGATCTTAATTTTAGAAATTTGAATTCTTGAATATGAAATCTGATCTTCTTTGTAGAAACGAGAAAACATATGACCAACAATAAAGAAATGTTCAAAACACAAAAATTACTTACTTCAACATTTTATAATAACGTAATAACAAAATACCGTAGATAAACTGTAGAAATGTTTAATTTAAAAAGATGATGGCCAATAAATATCACCAGATATAAACCATCGGTAGTATTTAGCATGTCAAACACCAACTAACTTGATTATAGTATAAAAGAAAGCGTTCTGTGAAATTAAATCACACGAAAAAGATTTGATAGAGACCCCTAATTAAGTTATGATTTAGTACAATTTTTTTACTAACCATCACTGGTGAATGTCATCGAGTCTACCTAACCATATAAGTTAAGCTACCAATGTAGACGGTCGTTTAAAGACGGCTTGAAGTTACTCTTGATATGTATATTAATTGCTAGATGGTACTGCAATCATAAAAATAATTTTTTGCTTGATATATATTTGAGGTGTGGACTGTTCTACAAACTTATAATTTGATACACATATTTTAATACTGACACTAATTACTACTTAAGGTACAGCAATAATTTGGAAAATTAATGTTGCACTCACAATGACAAATTAGCACGTATGTAATGTGCTTGAAGAACACTAAAGATTATTTTTGTTTTTATATTTTTTATAATAAAATTTCTGCTCCTTATTGCTGACAGTTAACTTGTAGAATGCGTTACTATAGCAACATAAAGTTACTGTTTCACAACGGATTTACTATTAGAAAGTGGATCAGCTATAAGTCTGAAGGCTCATAATGGTAAACAGTGGATTTGAAACCTGCAATGGGCAGAACACAGCCATTTGTGTAGCTTCATTGGGAAATATTAACAGACAGAGAAGCACAAAAATAGTAATCAACAAATTGTAATTTTCACCATTTAATCAGCTATAAGCCAAGAAAACATTTTTGTTTTCAGAATGACTGAAGTCATATCTGTCTGTAAATAAAAACTACACCACTGAATAAGAATATCAAAAGTTTTATTATGAAATGTTTCGAAAGAACGGAGGAATTTATAAGCATTTCACCTAATTTTGGTGTTTGAAATAAAATTAAATGCCAGGTTTTACTTTCTTTTCAGGAATACGACAAGAAAGTTGACGTGTCCGTTTATAATAATGTTACTCTTCAGAGGGCGCTAGAAGAAGCTGACTGCCTGGTGTCGAAAATGCAAAGTATTCAACCATTACAAAGAGATCTATCTCAACGGAAAGGGTAATGTTAATTATTTCTAAAATCTCACATTTGAATTAATGATTCCGTTTGAAAGTAAACTGAGAGTTACCCCATTCATTCTCTCTATGTATATACTTAATCTACGTAATATATGTATCTTACTATGTTATTTTGTAAGATTATGTACCTATGTACTTCCCAGTTAAATATATTTACGTGTTTGTTTATTTGTGTTATAAATAAATGTTAAAGCTTTATCCATATTTGATCTCTCGTCTCAAGATCTCCAGCTGTTGGTGAGAGCACTGATGGAGCTGACAACTTCCATGAAAGAGATGCGCCAACATATGGACATTCAGGTAATTTTTTACATGTTGTTATAAAATATGCGTAAAATAGTTAATAAAAAATCTTTTAAAACAATATAGAAATAATGCCAAAATCCAATTTAAGAAATAAATTTGATGAAAAAGAGAATTATTTAAAGCTCTGGATTCAATTGCAACGAACAACTGTATATACGTTTGACTTGTTTTATGAAATTATTTTAAAACAAGTGGTCTGTGTGCTGTTTCTTTATTGTTGAAATTTATCACCAACAAGTCACAAATACCTATTGTAAAGAATCGCAGCTCTTAAAAACCTGACAATAATGTTTGTGATAAGCAAATAATTTCAAATGGTTAAGGCTATTTTTTCATTGGCTGAAACTGTTTTTTTATACATCATATCAATGATTTATTCATAGGTAAAACTTTATAGGAGATGCAGTTCTCCGGAATTCGGTGAGCTGTTGAAGTTTCCACTTGCCTGTTTCACGACCGTTGAAAGCGAAAGGGCAAGGAAATAATTCTACCACAAGTAGTTGCAGCTGTTAAGCAGTCAGTAATGTAAAATCAGTCGGTGCCCACTGCTTGAATAAAAACGTGAATTCTAGAAATTTCAAATATGAAGTTAACAATGCGACACTCAAAACTTCTAATAGATTTAAATGCGTTACTTACAGTTTTCTATATATAAATTTCAGACACGAGAGACCAAGCTTCTTCGTGACACATTACAGAGGTGTGAGATGTGCAGAAGTAAGTGCCTTACGTAAACACTTATTTATACAGTACTGTGACTGGTTTTTTGAAATTTTTTTCAGACATAACACTATTTCTCATAGCTTATTTATTATGTCAGAACCATGCCATAAACAGTTAAAATGTCATTATGATCACAATAAAGTAAGTTAAAAATCATTTTATGTTTATTTGTTGTAACTCACAAGCTATCAAAATATAATTTTTAGCGTTACGAGACCATTGATTTGTCTCTGATCCACCGGTGAGGGGGGGATGCATATTTTAAGTGATATTTTTCTAATACAGATGTTATGTTTATTGAATATCTTTTTTAAGATAAGCACATAGGGAGCGGGACTGTACCATAATTGGCACTTTTGTAAATATATCCTTCAAATGTACTTGAGATACGAATTATGGATGTTTGTCATAGAGTTGGTAATCGGTTTGTTTCAACAGTACCACCACCAAGAATTACCTGTCAGGATAAACCGTGTTTTCCTGACGTCCAGTGCAGAGATACATCAAATGGTTTCCAGTGTGGTTCTTGCCCTCGTGGCTACAAAGGGAATGGAGTGAAGTGTGTTCCATTGGTTACATGTAATGACAGACCTTGCTTCCGAGGTAAGGAATAAGATTTCTACATTATAATTTAGTATAAAGCAAGGTTTAATTGGTTATTTGATATAATTCAGTCGATACATTTTCTGTGTGGGTTTACTGTTTTTCATAGGAGTGAGATGTTATGAGCGGGAAGACGGTGGATACCAGTGTGGATCCTGTCCACCAGGTTATACTGGTAATGGAATAAACTGTCGACCCTATGATCGTTGCGGTGATGAACCCTGTTGGCGTGGGGTCCAATGTTTTAACACGGACAGTCCACCAGGCTACAGATGTGGACCTTGTCCTACTGGGTTTACTGGTAACGGCACCACATGTGAGGATATAGATGAGGTAAGAGGTTTATTAATATTGATTAAATACACACAATGACATGTTTAAAAATACTTTGTTGATTTTACGAGGTAAATCTGCTCCTCCAATTTTGGCATAAAATTGAAAGATCTAACCGCACAGTGCTCTACTATGTTTCAACTAATGGAAAATGTTATCTTATAGATGTTTTGACATTCTTATGTAGATGAGAGTAAGGGTGTAGATTTGGTGTATCTGAATTTTCAGAAAGAATATGACAAGGTGCCACATAAAAGGCTTGTAAGAAACTAACCTCTATAGGTGTAGGGAATGAGTTAGCAAATTCTATAAAAGAGTGGCTGGATGGATGAAAGCAGAGGGTTGTTACAAATGGAGTTCAGTCAAACTGGATTAATGTCACAAGTGGGGTACCTCAGGGATCAGTCTTAGGACCTTTATTCTTTTTTATTTAGATTAATGACATAGATGAAAGGATGGTCAATAAATTATTTAAATTTGCAGATGATATTAAGGTCTTGGGTGTTGCTAACTGTGAAGAGGATGCTGCTGATTTACAAATGGATTTAGATCATTTAGTGAGTTGGGCAAACAAATGGCAGATGTGTTTT
>NW_013665790.1:566164-568585 GCF_000517525.1 Limulus polyphemus | reverse complement strand
TTAATAGAATAAGAAATTACTCTAAAATATTTCTAATATTATGTTGTGAATATTGTTTGAATTTTTATACTATGCTTATATTTTCTATTCTATTCATTTCGATACATATTTTTACTAAAGATATTTTGTTTATCTCGATAAACTCATGAGGTAATTCATTGAAAATACATGATATTTGATACTGTCTTATGATTTTGCTGTAATTAATTTTTATATTGGGGTATTTCAATTTTATACCAGTAGTCACGTGATGATAAATTTGTATTTCATATTTATCATTATAATAATTGTTAATACTCCAAACATAAATACACTTCTTATTTATTGGCAACGACACCATAATTCTAAAACTATGCATTTAGTAACTGTCTACTATTCCTTGTTATTTTTTTGTAACATGTGATTTAACTATTACATTTTCGATATTTGAAATATTGAAAGAATCATAGGAACTATGGTTATTTGTAATAACACATATAAAAAAAATACTAATATAATACTGAGTATACCAATTTACACATGTTTAATTGAGATACAAGATTAATGTTAGACAAGATTATAGCACTAAATCTTAACTGTTTACATACATAATTAAATGTGTTAATTTTAAAATTCATTTAGACGTACTCTTTCCGTCTTAAAGAATTAATTGTCTAGACCCAGTTATTTAATTTTATCAATTATTTCAAATGTTAGACAATTTACATTAGCTCTATTATCAAAATGTTAAGAAGTGATAATATATTCACAGATTTCCTGAAATATGTCTATCTGGTGCATGGATACCCACCATTTTAGTTTTTGTTAATTATGTTTATATAATTATTAATCAGCTATTTGTTTAATTTATTAAGCCTGTTTGAAACTTTTTAACCGATACTCCCATGTCACAGACTTTACTTAGTGCCAAAGTATCATCAGCATATAAATACAGTACTGTGCAAAAGTGTTAGGACAAAGTCAAAAAAATTGATTTCAGGCTATTTTCAAAGAACAATGGAATTTAAATCACAGGTGAAACATTAAAATTTATTTAATCTTCTTAATTAGTACAATAGAAACTCAGTGGAAGTGCTTGAGTCCAGCAAGTAGTTAATATTTTTTGTGTCCTCCTATTGTTTTAATAACTGCAGACAGTCTATCAGTCATTGTTGCAACATATTTAATCCTTTGAGATTTTACTCTAAATATCTAATACACTTCAATAAAGTTTCTTTGGAAGTAACTTTTGATTTGTCAAGTTTTTGATCGATCAAATCCCAGACCTGCTCAATTAGATTGAGATCGGGGTTCTGTGGGGACCATTGCATTATTTGAATGACTCCAGCTAAGTAATTTCTGCATAGGTTGGATGAGTTTTTGGGGTCATTATTTTCTTGGTAGTAGAATCCTTTACCAATAATACACAAACCACTAGGTATACCATGACAGAGAAATATGTGTTGGTACTTGCGCTGGTCCATTATTCCATCTCAGCAGAAAAACACCTCCAAATCATCACACTACCTCTTCCGTGCTTCATGGTAGGTGCTGTACATTGAGGGAAGGATCTTTCAACTCTCTTCCGCCGGACACATTTCTGTCATTTGGAACATGGTCGTTTATCTCATGTTTGAGATCAGTGGCAGTCTTCCTTCTCTCCCAAAGTATGCATAAACAAAGATAATTAACATCAGTATCATTGAGTTCAGGTGTTCTGCCTTTTCCTTTCCTATTTTCAAATTTACCTTTCTCAGTCTCAAGATCTAGGGTGTACTTGACGGAGTTTGGGAATCCAACCAGCATCACATAAAGCTCTTATGCGAACGCTCTGCTGACATTTTTCTACGCTTTTTGGAGCGTGGCATGACAATAAAACTTAACATATAATGTTAAACACTGTTTTTGTCAAGGTTTATTTGTGGAGCGCTATTAAATTGATTTATGCTAGTATATACCGGCACCATATGCTAGCTTCTTTACATATAGTTAAGACACTGCATGGGGCACAATGAAAGTTATTTCAGACCCTAAATTTGATCAGTATATTCATTCAAGCAGAACCCTTATGACATGCCATTGGTACAAGTATATGGGAATTCTAAAGAATGATAAGTATTCTCACCCGGATTCATTCAATTGTAAACAGGGATCAGTGAAGCATTACTATAGTGCTGAAATTTACATTTTGTAATGTCATGGAAGAATTAGCCCCATAAAATGGAAAGAATGACAAAATATCCTCTTGTCCTAACAGTTTTGCACAGTTATGTGTACAGAAAAAGTTAACGTCTATTTCCGTGATATTTATAAAATGATAAAAGTAATTTCTTAAATCGTAACTTTTTGGTATGGCAACTGATAAATGCTATTATTATAGCCCTCCAGTGGCACAGCGATATGTCTGTGGATTTACAACGCTAGAATCCGGGTTTCGATACC
>NW_013665790.1:555880-565177 GCF_000517525.1 Limulus polyphemus | reverse complement strand
TTTTTTTACATGTTAAGAATATGCGCAAAATAGTTTAATCAAAACATTTTAAAATAATATAGAAATAATGTCAAAATTCATCTTAAGAAAAGCAAGTACACGAAATATGTATGGCATTCAATGTTAGTTCTACCGCTCTTCTTATGAGGAGGTGGAGGGCAGATGGAGCTTTTATCCTTAGTGTATTTAGTAAGATATATAAAATTATATATATTTCTCTTTTTTTTTATCGTTATTATACAGAAGCTAAGCCTCATACCTCACACTATCAATAACTCAAGTAAAAGTTTCCGTTAAAAGCTGTCTAACCTTTGTTCTCTCCTATTGATTGTTAGTAACCTTTAACCTACATAATTATTATATGTATACGACTTTCATTTTAAGTTTAATACGAGAGTATTATTTAGTTTATATGGTACGAACGTTAAAGTAAGTTACTTTTAGAAGCGATAGTCATGGAAAGTTTGCTTACGTAACTGTTTACGAATCATTTCTTGTTTAGTTCAGTTGTTGTGAATTGACGTCATGTTACTTGAACCTTCAAAATATTTTTCGTTCTTTTATGTAAGTATTGTTTTGACATATATATCTATTAGTGTGTAGAAAGTTCTAGGTCTCAGTTGGGCTATTTATAAATATGCATACAAAATGTGATAGGAGGTTAAGTAAAAGGAAAATAAAAAAGAGGTAGAGATAGACTGGGTGATCGTAAGTTTAGTTAAAAAGTGAGTATAGTAGCGAATTTTAAAGAGTAATAATTGCGGATTGTATTGTAATAACAAAGTAAAGTAGAATAATTTGTCCTGTCGATTGAGTTCTAAAGTAACTCAACCAGCCTGTGTGTACTTTTGAAGAAAAATAGAATTACTTAAACCTCTGGATTCAACTGTGGTAATCAACTGTAATAAACATTTGTATATACATTTGACTTGTTTTAATGTATTATGAATGCTGTTTGTTTATTGTTGAAATTTATCGCAAAAATTACAGACACTTACAGAAAACAATCGTAGTCCTACAAAAACTGGACATTTGGCGAGCCAGCCAGGATACTACAGAGGTAAACGGCGGCTGAAATAGATGTAAACAGCGGGGAAATAAGCATACTTACGCACAGCTGTAGTGGTGGCGTAAATATTGTAGATATTACAATGACGCTATACAACCATGTTGACTTACTTTGATAAGAGGAAGGGAGAAGTGAGCGACTTGGGCTCAAATATAGCGATCTAGGAGTGTTTGCTAAACAACAACAAGATCTAGAGAGAGAAGGGCGTCATCAGAGAAGAGATAGAAAAGAAGGGAAGAAAAGGAAATAGCAAGAGAGAGAATAAGAGCACAAATTGGGTAAGAAGAAAAGGAAAGAGAGAGAGGAGAGAGAGTGGAAATAGAGAGAATAAGAGCATAAGCTGAGATGGCCAAACTCACCCAACAGAAAAATGAAAGACCCAAGAATGACAATGGGGTGAGGCCCAGCCAACCCAATCTGCTCAAATCTGAAGAAGAGAAAGATGACATGGCTGCTTCCCTGAAGAAGAATGAAAGATTCATCCAAAGTCAGAACTAAGACAAAGGCAACTGGGCATTCTATCTTAGCCCCTTTTTCACAAGAAATTGCCTAAAAATATACGTGGGCCTGACGTCAGATAAGGCCATGGACTATGAAAAGTTAAAGGTGGCATTGTTGAAATGCTATGAGCTTACCAAGGAAAGTTTTTGCTGGCATTTCAAAGAAGTAAAACCTAACACTAAAGAAACTGTGTTTCAGTTTGTGGCACGTCTATGGCGATACTTCAGAAGATGGACTGACATGGAAAAGTGTGAAAATAGCTTTGAAGGACTGTTAGTTCTACTAATTCGTGAACAGTTCATGATCACGTGCTAAACTGACCTGTTACTTTTCCTAAAGGAGAGAGCACCGAAATATAGGGCGAGATGATCAAGCTGGCAGAACAGTATATGGAAACCCATGGAGGGAGTATAACTGGAAAGTCCAAGAATAACCAGTTAAAGTCAAAACCAGTGGTGGCTGTCCAGAAGCAAAATGCTGCCAAAGGTGACAAGAGGTTAATAGACAAACGAAAGAAGAGATGCTACGCTTGTTATGAAATTTGGCACATTGCAAATGAGTGCAAGTCTGTCATCAACAAGCAACCAAAGAAATTTCAACGTAAATAAGCTGGAAATACCTAAAATATAGTCCTAGCAAGACAAAAGAAAAGAGTGATGTCACTGCCAGAAGAAACAAAATAGAGATTACTCATCATAATCATCACAAGAAAGAAGTGCTATCACCATGATTAAACAGTGCATGATTGAAAGTCAACTCAAGTTAGGAAATGGATCAACAGTGCCACTGGTGATTGGAACATGTGACAAACATTGAAAGGTGCCAACAAACCACAACATGCCAGTAGGTGAAGGCTATGTTGGGGACTAGAAAGTGAAAGTCCTGTGAGACACTGGGTGCAGAAGTGCAGTAGTGAGAACCAGTTTAGTATCTGATGACCAGATGACAGACGAAGTACATCTGTGTGTGCTGATTGAAGGAACAGCAAAAACGTTTACCATAGCAAGGACAAATGTCTCTATATGGGAGACCTTGAGGCTATGCGTAGAAAAGCACCCATCTATGACTTGGTGATCAGTAATGTACGAAGTAGTAGAACTGAAGGAGGCACAGAGGAAAGACCCTTCACTGCAGAAGCTTTGGGACAATGCCAGGGAAAAAGTGGAGCACAAGACCAAAGGGAAGAGGACTTACAGAATAGAGGATCAAATGGAAATGTTGTACTGGATATATTAAGACAGTTTTACTGGGGAATTTAAACAGGTCATAGTATCAACAGAATACTGGACTCAAGTGATGAAGTTGGCTCATGAGTCAATTGTGGGAAGACACCTAGGAGCAAAGAAGGAGACAGACAGAATGACCAGTAACTTCCATTGGCTGGAGGTCATTAGAGATGTGATCATATTCCGTAGGTCATGTGACATCTGCTAAAGGACAATACTTTGAGGGAAGGTAACCAAGGTGCCACTGGGTGAGATACCTCTCATAGAAGAGCCATTCAGCAGAGTAGCTGTGGACTTTGTTGGACCACTAGCACCTGTATTTGACAAAGGCAACTGGTATGTGCTGACAGTAGTCAACTATGCGACACATTACCAAGAAGCCATAGCTTTGCCAAAGATAGCAACAAGAAGAGTATCAGAAGCCATCTTGGAAGTGTCCTGCAGAGAAGGTTTCCCAAAAGAAGTCTCTAGTAACAGAGGGACCCATTTTACCTCAGAACTGATGTAAGTTGTGTGCAAGCTCGTCAGTACTAGGCAACTCTTTACCACCCCATATAACTCCAGATGTAATAGACTTTGTGAGAGTGTCAGTGGAGTCTTAAAGAATATGATAAAGATGTGCCAAAAGAGACCACGTGAATTGGACAGGTATCTGCAGGCAGTATTATCTGCTTACCAAGAAGTCCAAAAAGAAAGTACAAGGACAGTAGAAGAAAATACAGAAGTAAAGAACACATACAAGTACGTGTTAGACCTCAGAAACCGAATGGAGGAGACCTTTTAACTCGCTCAAGAGAGCTTGTATGCAGCTCAAGGCAGTCAGAAGCATTTCTGTAACAAAAAGGCCTTGGATTGGTGTTTCAAGTTCAGAGGGTCTTGGTTCTGCTACCTACAAACAAGAACAAAGTCACCCTGCAGTGGAAAGGACCTTTTGAAGTCCAGAAAGTGGTAATCATAATGGCCTATAAGGTGAAAGTGGATGGGAAGACCAAGATCTATCACGCCAATCTGTTGAAGAGATACTTCGAGAGGAATGAAGACCTAATGGGTGCAACTATTGAGGAATAGATGGACATGAAAGGTGTAGCTTTCATAGAAGACAGTGACTTTGTCATAGAAGATGAAAACCTAGTAGACCTAAGATCGACTGGGTGGAGATGAGACATACAAAGACTTCAACATGAGTGAAGAACTGACTGGTAAATATAAGAAAGAGCTACAAGATCTACTATGTCAATGTGCAGATATCTTGACAAATAGACCAGGTAAGACAAACCTTTTGTAACACAAGATTGCGATCACGACTAGGAATCCAGTGAAAGTGAGGTCCTACCAGATGTACTATGTAATGAGACACCTAATCAAGCAATAAGTATAGAGACAATGTTACAAGCTGGAATCACTGAGCCCTCGCATTCAGCCTACTGTTCACCAGTATTAATCACGAAGAGGAGTGGGTGAAACTGTTTCTGCATAGATTTCCAGAAGTTGAAGCTTGTGACGAAGTTCAATTCTGAAACTGTTGGCAACATAGAGCTTATTATAACGAAACTAGACAGGACCAAATTCTCTCCCAAGATCGACCTCAGGACGGTTATTGGCAGATCCAAATGGAGGCAGATTCCAAAGAGAATACAGCCTTTGTGATGCAAGATAGATACTACCAATTGAATAAGATGCCATTTGTGTTAGCCAACTCAACAGTGACATTCAGTCACATGATGAGGAAGATGTTGCACAAATCCACCAACATCGAGCATTTTGTGAAGGACATTCTGACCCACACAGCCAGATGGGAAGACTACCTGTAAAAACTCAGAGAGTTGTGAGGGTGGCAGGCCTGAGCATCAAATCTTCTAAGTGCTATATCAGCTATTCTGTGGGCAGCCAACAAATTGCATGGAGGAAGAAAAGCTAACATATATACAAGATGCACCAGCTCCAATGACCTAGCAACAAGTCAGATCCTTCCTGGAGTTTGGCTGATACTATAGGAATTTCATCCCAAACTAAGATGAATTTGCTGCACTACTGACTGACCTGAACAAGAAAGGCCTACTCAAGAAGGTGAAGTTGGAACAACCCAGCAGATGGCATTCCAGAAGCTAACGAACATGGTAGGAAGTTCGCTAATCCATTGAATGCCAGACTTCAACAAACTGTTCGTCGTTCAGGCCAATGCTTCAGACTTTGGAATTGGAACAGTACTCCTACAAGAACATAAAGAAATACTGTTTCCAGTAATGTATGTAAGTAAAAACTGTTGAGTTTTGTTTTATTTTGAATTTCGTGCAAAGGGCTATCTGCGCTGGCCGTCCCTAATTTATCAGTGTAAGACTCGAGGGAAGGAAGCTAGTCATCACCATCCACCGCCAACTCTTGGGCTACTCTTTTACCAATGAATAGTGGGATTGAGCGTCACATTATAACGCCCCCACTGCTGAAAGGGCTAGCATGTTTGGCGGGATGGGGATTCGAATCCGCGACCCTCAGATTGCGAGGCGAGCACCCTAACCTAGTGAATAGAACTACATTGTGATCGAATGAGAGTGTTTGGCCATTATATTTGCCATCCAAAAATTCCAGAACTACCTCTTCGGTAAGAAGTTCATCATTTAGACGAACCATCAGTCTCTTTCATAGATCCAGAAGTTATTATCGGTTTCTTTACTGAGGCCATCAAGGCCACTGCAACTGTTGGTGAAGACTGCATGAGTAGATTTTGTGCACGAACCAAGAACAGTTTTTGTATATAATATAAAAAAAAATTAAATACTTTTCTGGAAGAGAGGTTTATTGTTAGATATACTCGACTGTTCATTTGAATACAATTCATTATTTAGTTTATTTAATGCAAGCATTATATTTATTTATTTTTAGAAGCAATAGTTACGTCAAATTTGCTTTCGTAATTTTTTACAAATTATTTGTTGTGTAGTCCAATTGTTGTGAATTGACGTCATGTTACTTGAATCTTCAAAATATTTCTCGTTGTTTTAATCAAGTATTGTTGCATCATATATCTAGTAGGGTGTAGAAAGTTCTAGGCATCAGTTGGACTATTTATAAATATGCGTGCGAAATTTAATAGGAAGTTAAATAAAAGGAAATGAAAAAGTGATAGAGATAGATATATATACTGAGTGATTGTGTGGTTAGCCATATAATGTGTACAGTGGAGACTTTCAAAGTGTAATAATCGCGGACTGTATTGTAATAACAGAGTAAAGAATAATAATTCGTTTCGTCAATTGGGTTCTAAAGTAACTGAACCAGCCTGTGTGGACTTCTGACGAACAAAAAGAATTATTTAAAGTTCTGGATACAACTGTGGTATCCAATGGGATAACATAGGTGAATTTATCTGTGACTGGGTAGTGATAACAGAGTAGAGAAGAATAATTCGTATTTTTAATTGGGTTCTAAAGTAACTGAACCACATTGTGTGTACTTTTGGTGAAAAGGAGAATTATTTAAAGCTCTGAATTCAACTGTAGCAATCAACTGTAACGAACAGTTGGATATACGTTTGTCTTGTTTTAATATATTAATTTAAAGCAAGTGGACTGTGTGCTGTTTGTTTATTGTTGAAATTTATTGCCAACAACTCACAGACACCCACTGTAAATAAAACCTCACAATAATGTTTGTGGATAAGAAAATTATTTCAAATGGCTAATGCTATTTGTTCATTTGCTGAAACTGTTTTCTTAAATACACCATATCAATAATTTGTCATTAGGTAAAACTTTATAGGAGCTGCTGATGTCCTGAAGTTTGTGAGCTGTTGAAGTTGTATACCGAAAAGGAAAGCGAAAGGGCATGGAAATAATACTACCACAAGATGCTGCAGCTCTTAAGCAGTCAGTAATGTAAAACCAGTCGGTGCCCACTTCTAATAAATTCAAATGCATTACTTACAGTTTTATTTGTATATATTTCAGACACGAGAGACCAAGCTTCTTCGTGACACATTACAGAGGTGTGAGATGTGCAGAAGTAAGTGCCTTACGTAAACATTTACTTATACAGTACTGTGACTGTTCTTTTTTAATGCAGAATAAATATGTACGTTCTGTGTTGCTTATTTCCAATACTACTAGTCCAGAATCCATGTGAAATTGTTTCGCACATTTAGTGACCAAATCTATAAATATACTTTTATATTTACACATAAAATTATTTCTCAGAACTTATTTATTAAGTCAGAAACGTGTAATAAAATGTTAGCATGTCAGTATGATCATAATAAAGTAAGTTGCAAACCATATTATGTTTGTTTGTTCTAATTCACAAAGCTATATAATGGACTTTCTGTACTATTCTCACCGCAGGTATCGAAATCCGATTTTTAAAGTTATGAACCTATCGATTTATCGCTGAAAGCCACCGGCTAGGGAGGGCACATTTTAAGTGATATTTTGCTAATATAAGTATTATTTGAATTGTATACCTTTTTAAGTTAAGCACATAGGGGATGGGACTGTGCTCTAATTGGCACTTTTGTAAATATATCCTTCAAATGTACTTGAGATACGAATTATGGATGTTGTCATAGAGTTGGTAATCCGTTTGTTTTAACAGTAACACCACCAAAAATTACCTGTCAGGATAATCCGTGTTTTCCTGACGTCCAGTGCAGAGATACATCAAATGGTTTCCAGTGTGGTTCTTGCCCTCGTGGCTACAAAGGGAATGGAGTGAAGTGTGTTCCATTGGTTACATGTAATGACAGACCTTGCTTCCGAGGTAAGGAATAAGATTTCTACATTATAATTTAGTATAAAGCAAGGTTTAATTGGTTATTTGATATAATTTGGTGGATATATTTTCTAGGTGATTTTACTGTTTTTCATAGGAGTGAGATGCCATGAGCGGGAAGATGGTGGATACCAGTGTGGATCCTGTCCACCAGGTTATACTGGTAATGGAATAAACTGTCGACCCTATGATCGTTGCGGTGATGAACCCTGTTGGCGTGGGGTCCAATGTTTTAACACGGACAGTCCACCAGGCTACAGATGTGGACCTTGTCCTACTGGGTTTACTGGTAACGGCACCACATGTGAGGATATAGATGAGGTAAGAGGTTTATTGATGTTGATTAAATGCACAATGCCATGTTTCAAAGTCCTTTGTTTATTTTACGAGGAAAGTCTGCTGCTCAAATATTGGCTAAAAATTGAAAGTTTTAATTGCACAGTGCTCTACTACGTTTCAACATTATGAATTTAATAATTCTAAAGAAAATAATGAAACAACAAATATTTAAAACCTATTAACTACTAATAGCCAATTGTTTAAAACTTGCACCGAACAAACCGCGGCAGATGTTAATGATCCCAAACTGGAGTTTGCTAGTTGGAAGTAATTATTATTGTGAACAATATAATGTTTTAACTTAAATTGTTTGTACTATTTCTTAGAGGGAGTTTTAACATGACGTAGTGATGATGTGTAACACCGAAACATTTCTTGAGTGTCTAGTTTGGACGTAATATGTACGTATTGTCGCGAATTTTTTAGAGACTTGGTGGGAAGGGGATAATATTGTAATAATATAAAAACACCAGAGAGTTGTAGTTAGTCAGTGAATGAGTGAGGGAGTTAGGTAATTAGTAAGTGAGTCTGTTAGTCATTCAGTTTTAAGTTTTTTCCGTAAATATACGAAAGGAAATTCAAGCAAGAGTTAGGGCTATCGTTCGGTGAGCTTGATTAAGTGAACTGGAATTTTTACTGAATAATCACAAAGAATTCCCCCAGATATTGAAACCGTTACAAAATTGTGTTAAACGTTTTCATTAGAATCCTATATGTTTAAAAGTAGCTTGTTGAAAGTGTTTCTTTTAATAATATATTAGAACATTGCTGTTATCTTTATTTTTCTATATTGTTTAATAGTTTTTCTTAGCGTTTAAGTTTGTTTCATTCCAGAAAATATTTCTGGTGGTCAGTTCATGAATCTTGTTTCAAAATATGTTTATTTCATTGACTTATTTTCGTCCTACCATTTATACTTTTTTCCATTCCTCAGTGTGATCTAGCAGGCCCTTGCCATCCTGCAGCATCGTGCAAAAACACATCTCCAGGCTTTAGATGTGGTCCATGTCCCCAGGGTTACACAGGTCGGCGAGTGGAAGGAATGGGGTTAGAATACGCCCAGAACGTCCGACAGGTTCGTACAGTTGCCTTATGAGAAACAATTAAATAAATGTATTCACATTTCTATAAAAAGCATTACAAGTTTATTATTAGCTTTATGTAATAGTTTTAGGTTAGTGAATTATTTTAAATAAAAATACAAAAACTTCTGTATTGTAGAGTAAAAGAAAAATTACTTCCTGAACATGAAAAGAAATGTCCTGTTACTATTACCGAAAGATATGCCCAGTGATACCAATTTATTTTCACTCATACCTATAGTACAAATTTATATTACATTATCCGATAGATGACAGCACATGCATAATATATATATATATATATATATATATATATATA
>NW_013665790.1:551768-555102 GCF_000517525.1 Limulus polyphemus | reverse complement strand
GAACTTTTGATAATTTACTCTACAAACTTTTCTAAACAGGTGGTTATGTAGTTTTCTGTAGAAAATTTGCGTGTGCTATGGATATGTAGAAACTATTAAAAAGTTTCGGTAAACCCACTATGTAGGTTAGTTACTAAATTAAAAGTAACTTCTGCATTGTTTGTGCTGTGAAGGTAAACAATATATCGTGTTCTGTTTTTGACTTATATGATTTTTCTAAAACTTAAGACTTCTCTATTATTTAACAAAGACACATAGATCTTGTCTACAGGGTTGTGTGGTAAACTAACAGTAAAGTTCGTTCACTACTTTTCTATATGAATTCATGTACGGTATTCTGATTTGTTATTTTCATTGTGACTGTTTCATTCTCTATATTAATGTATTTAAGATCTATACGTTGAAACATATTATGAAGCATTATATTAAACTACAACAGGTTTCTTTCTTTCCAATAATAAAACGTATGTAGCCTAGTAGTCAGTACACCTGGATATTGAATCAGAGGGTCCATGGTTTGTGTCTCGTTTGTGCGAAAACAATTCCTACGCAATTTAAACCCCTAAGAGCGCTATAAGAGTAACGGTTACATCCAATTATTCTGTTTCATAAAGGTAGGCCCAAAAACTGACAGTACTTATTGTTGTTTAGCTGCCTTCCCTTTAATAAGTTCAAAATTAGGAACAGCTGTACACAGATAGTCATTGTATAGCTTTACGTGAAAAATGTTAACGAACCAAAGAAAATACTTTCATTAAAGTTTGTTATTAATATTATGTTTTGTATAAATATAATTCAGAATGATATGCGATAAAACTAACCAAACCATTGTCCCCCTAGTGAGGTGGAACCAAATAAAACGACTTTACTTTTAGCTGCAGCCGCAAATGATTGATAATTATAATGTATTAAATTTTAGCTTTCGGTATATAATGTAACGCGTTATTTCACTTTAGTTCTTTCCTCACAGTGTGAAGTATACGGTTAATTTTGAATTAATTTATAAGTACTAAAAACATTTTGAAGATCACCATGTAAACCGTTTGCCCTGTGAAGTCTGACCACTTATTTAAGCAAGGTTTGTACAGACTTCAAAATATTTAAGGCATGATTCAGCCGCGTTAGAATTATATTGGCCGACTATATTTTCCTAGCAAAATATGGTATAAAGGTACGTGGGAAAAATATCATTAGTCGAGAACACGTTTATTCGAAGACAACTCAGATATTTTTAAGAATAGCAGTTCAAGGGAAAATCTCTGATTTAAACCATTAAATCTCAGTTTTCTGACGTATTTATATACCATGCTCTAACAATATATTGCATCTTAAAAGAGAAGTGATTAAAAAAAAGAGATAAGTTACTCATTTTATATGTAACATACATAGGTTAATTTAAGCCGTCTCCAGCCATTATACATAGGATTAGTTAGGTTATTGTTAAGCGCAACATTACACAATGGGCTATATCTATGCTCTGCCCACCACAAGTATTGAAATCCAATTGTTAGCGCCTTAAGCCTGCTGATTTAACGCTGAGGCAACATATATAGGGTGGGGCAACATATATAGGAAAACCTCAGGAGTAATTAGTAGGGTTGATTGCAGTATTAATGAATTTTTTTTTATTTACATGATTTTTTCGTAACTATCAAATTATTGAAATGGTAAACAATTTGGCGTATTAATAATTGTAAAAAAATAGGTTTAAGAATCCGATGGATCCCCATCGGCAATTCTACAGTTGATAAATACGTACAGCTGTAATTGCGGATAAACGTTAAAATATTATCTTTAGAGCAGACGAGAAAAAAGCTGTATTTGAAAAAAATTTTTTACATCAAACATTTTAGAAAGTGTGGATGTTCATTGGTTCAACAAATCTATATTTTTACCTTGAATAAATCGTTTCTTCATCAGAATATGGCCATATTACAGCATTGATAAACATTGTAATAAATAGTCTATTTTATTGATATTTTCATTTAAAAACATATAATAATCTCAGCTTTGTTGGTATTTAGGAACCTGAATTTGAAGAACGAAAATGTGAAGTCTCTGAATAATTTAGTTTGAAGTTGATAAATATTTTTAACACTGTTGTTTGTATAGGATAGCTGTTGCAAGGGGCCTCACACGAGCCTTATGATTATAATTTTAAAACGTTTTAGAGATAAACAGATTTAATGTAATATCTTATATTAGTAATACGAAAATTGAACTAAATGGAGTGGTAATGATAGTTGGATGTATGTACTTTCTGGTTCCATATTTTCCTATTTTTTACACAAAATATAACAAGTTTATCATGTTTTCACATCGGGCTACCTGTGTTTTGTAACTTAAACCTGTGACTAGCATATTGCATTGATTTGTCAGTTCAACAATATTTTTTTGTGCTCAAGCTGTGTTTAAACGTCAATCTTAAACCAACAGTGTTTTTGTTTACGCTCTATCTGTGTTTAGACGTCAATGTTATATCAACAGTGTTTTTATTTGCGCTCTAGCTGCGTTTAGACTCAGTGTTATATCAATAGTGTTTTTGTTTTCGCTCTAGCTGTGTTTAAAGTTAAAGTTATATTAACAGTGTTTTTGTTTGCGCTCTAGCTGTGTTTAGACGTCAATGAATGTGATGATGGGAACAACGGCGGCTGTGTGGATAATTCACAGTGTATCAACACCGAGGTAATTAAAAATAAAAATATTATTACAAGATCCTGGACGGGAAAAACAATAATTTCAAGTGTAGTTGCTGAAGAAATAATTTTACAGTGAGGTAGTGTACAGTTCTATAGTTTAGTGAAATTCATTGTTGTTGCTTATGAACCAGTGATAATGTAGTTTCGTAGCGTATTAAAGAACTCAGAAAATATTAACGATTAGTTATGGTAACTTTCATATTAACTACAGGAATAATAAGTTTGGTATTTATCAGTGAGACAAAACAGTTCTATGATTTATTCATACAAGAACAGGTATAACGCTTTGTTCTAAACTGAAAAAGGTTCACAATATAATAAAACTGAAATGAGTCATTTAATACTTCTTAACAGTTTACTTTAAGCACTAAAATATGACTTTCTGTTATATTTGATAAATAGTAATAAAAATATAATTGATGAACACATATCCTATTACATTGTAACCTATATCCGTGCTAGGATATTTTAAAACATTATATTTATTAATCAATAAAAATATAATTGATGAACATATATCCTATTACATTGTAACCTATATCCGTGCTAGGATATTTTAAAACATTATATTTATTAATCAATAAAAATATAATTGATGAACATATATCCTATTACATTGTAACCTATATCCGTGC
>NW_013665790.1:548640-551015 GCF_000517525.1 Limulus polyphemus | reverse complement strand
CTTTTGCAGAAAAAACTTAAGACTTTAGGTTTGTGTCACACCCATGAATTATAATCAGCATGATAGCAGACACGATACATTGACAATGTAAATAACATGATAGCAGCCACGACACATTGATCAATTAGCATGGTAGCAGCAACGACCCATCGATAATGTTAATCAACATGATTGCAGCCACGACACATTGATAATGTTAATCAGCATGATAGCAGTCACTATACGTTGATAATGCTAATCAACATGATAGCAGCCACGACACATTGATAATGTTAATCAACATTATAGCAGTCACTACACATCGATAATGTTAATCAACATGATAGCAGCCATGACACATTGGTAATGTTAATCAGCATGATAGCAGTCACTACACGTTGATAATGTTAATCAACATGTTAGCAGCCATTATACGTTGATAATGTTAATCAGCATGATAGCAGTCACTACACATCGATAATGTTAATCAACATGATAGCAGCCATGACATGTCGATAATGTTAATCAGCACGATAGCAGCCACGACACATCGATAATGTTAATCAGCATGATAGCAGTCACTACACGTTGATAATGTTATTCAGCATGATAGCAGCCACGACACATCGATAATGTTAATTAGCATGGTAGCAGCCATGACACATCGATAATGTTAATCAACATGATAGCAGCCACGACACATTGATAATGTTAATCAGCATGATAGCAGTCACTACACGTTAATAATGTTAATCAGCATGACAGCAGCCACGACACATCGATAATGTTAATCAACATGATAGCATCCACGACACATTGATAATGTTAATCAGTATGGTAGCAGCCACGACACATAGATAATGTTAATCAGCACGATAGCAGCCATGACACATCGATAATGCTAATCAACACGATAGCAGCCATGACACATCGATAATGCTAATCAACATGATAGCAGCCACGACACATTGATAATGTTAATCAGCATGATAGCAGTCACTATACGTTGATAATGCTAATCAACATGATAGCAGCCACGACACATTGATAATGTTAATCAACATGATAGCAGTCACTACACATTGATAATGTTAATCAACATGATAGCAGCCACGACACATCGATAATGTTAATCAACATGATAGCAGCCACGACACATCGATAATGTTAATCAGCATGATAGCAGCCACGACACATCGATAATGTTAATCAACATGATAGCAGCCACGACACATCGATAATGTTAATCAACATGATAGCAGCCACGACACATCGATAATGTTAATCAACATGATAGCAGCCACGACACATCGATAATGTTAATCAACATGATAGCAGCCACGACACATCGATAATGTTAATCAGCATGATAGCAGCCACGACATTTTGTTACTGTTAATTAATATGATCGATAATGTTAATCAATATGATCGATAATGTTAATCAGCATGATAACAGGCATGATTTCTTTATAATTCTTTTACAGTTTATGTTTCTTATTTTTTGTGGTGATGCTACACATAATTTTGGAATTTCTGGAATATCTAACGTTTAGCTGTTTACGTGTTGTTGTGAGAACTTACAATTGATTCAAAACCATTTCTTATTTTGTTTTTCAATTTTCAGAGTTATCCAATTTACTTTCTAAGCTGCATAAAAACGACAAATCGATAATAATGTCATATACATATATATTTATATACACTTTTATTGAAAGATTGATTTATCTACTTATATATAATTGGTTTAATAAGCAAACTAGGTTTTCTCACTCTGCTGGCCAGATTTTAAAAGGTATTGGTTAGTGGGATATGGTAGAAATATATAAAGAGTTGTCTGATTAACTGTTACATATTATTATTTGGCTCCATTGACAAAATGCAAAAGCTTTAGGAGTTAATTATACAAATGAAGATTCTGTAAAGGCCGTTGAAAGCTCATCGGGGTAACATCAAATGAATGAAATTAGAAACCCTACAGCTGTCACATAACTAAAAAACAAAGTTTGAGAATGTTGCCCAATTCAACAAACAAGTCTCGTATTGCAAATTTTCTACTGACTCACTGGATTGTAAAAGAGTTTCTCATCTCGCCATAAATCATATCTTTCTGGTGGATTTCACATCGTTACTGGAACTATTAAAGTAGTGTCTGCTAGTTACTATATTGTGCTACAATTAGTATAAGATCACTGAGAAACAGATCAACGTAAGTTCCTCCTGATGATAAGCAAAAATCGGAATAAACAAGGTATTAATGCGGATCATTGACATCAGATGTTGAAGCCATGTCTCCAAGATATTACTTGAATCATGGAATATTAAGAATTCTATTTCAAAGCTGGTACTATTCAACGAAAAATATTTATTCCAACGCACAATTTGACTGAAGAATCA
>NW_013665790.1:529229-547764 GCF_000517525.1 Limulus polyphemus | reverse complement strand
CTATTCAGTCATTGAATGTCTACTTTGATTGTTTGTTTTTAATTATGCACAAAGCTACACAAGGTCTATCTGTGCTCTGCCTACCACGGGTATCGTAACCCGGATTCTTGTGTTGTAAGTCCGCAGACAATACCGCTGTGCCACTGGGGGGCGTCTACTTTGATACAGATACTTGTGACCTAGTGAACCTATCTCATTATACATGTAGATGTTTAATATAACATGTATTTTTCACTTTGACAGCATTAAGTGTATTTGTATTCCATCTTAATAATAATGATCTTATTTGATATAAAATATGCAAACATTTTAGCTAAGACTGTACAAAGATAAATTACAACGTTAAATCTTTACTCAGAAAAAAAGAAAAGGTAAGGTGTTACTTGTTAATGTGATTTGAACATGAATAATGAATTATGTATAAGGTTTAGTAACCTAGAAGAGATATTTATATTTTCGGGGAAATGATTAGATTACACAAAAAATCCTATTTTTATTAAAAAAGGGGAATCTGCTCTACTATACTATCCAAAAAAACAAACGCAATGCTTGTTTTACATAAAGTGTTTTATTCTGATAGCATTTCATAAAATTATGTACAAACACCACGTGTTTTCGTTCTTTATCATTTGAAAACCAAAGTTTTCTTTTTTGTCTCGTACTTGCAAAGAATTAGGAACTCTTTCAACATGTAGCTACTTTTAAATTATGTTAACTTACGCTGAAATAGATCTAATGTGTTTTATTACGTGTGTAATCTTGTTATTGTTTGAGATAAACTTAATGTTGTTACTAACGATGAAAAGATATCTAAAGATAGCATTTTGGTTGCATATTGTGCTTATTTATATAGTTAAAATTCGAGTTAGTTGTTGAGATTTATGCTACTGTATTATGATCATGCTTATCTAGAAGGAGATAAATAAGTGTGAATTATGGAGCAGTCATATGACATGAAAAATCACGTGAAGGAGGTAATATGAGTAATTTTGAACTTTGACCTGTGAACCAAAAAGCAATCTGTGTCTACGTGTTAGACTTGTAGTGGTTTGACAAGTTTTTCAAACAAAATAATTTTTTGCAGAATAATACATGATGTTATCTGGAATATTTCATGCTGTTTGTAAAAACTATTTGCTATAAGTAAACAAAATATTAAACTACTATTTACATCTTGTCTCAAAGATGATTGTAGCTTCGAAGTTTGTTTCACTGAAAAATATATTCGACATTTAGTTCTACTTGAGGGTAGGTTGTCACGTTTTTTTAACCCTTCATACGTATTTGTTCAGTGAAAATAATACAACAACTATTTCAACTTGATTCGTTGGCAACTATCGTGATTCTTCCATGACCGAACGGTTTACTTAAAATTTAATTGATCAATTTATACCCCTTAAAAAAAAGGTAAAATATCGGCTGAATATCAGTAAAAATTCCTACAAACTAAAGTTTTGAAAGATCACAGAAAATGAGTGCTGGGATCAAGCAAGACCTTGACGTCCAGATTTCCAATTACGGATGTTCCAAAAACACTGTAGGCTTCAAATATAATTCCCAATTTTTTTCCGTACACTTATTTGCCTTATAAAGAGTATCAAATTAACATAATAGTTGCTTCAAATTCACCAACTCAGAATAAAAAGTGTATTTTTATCCAATATGAAATGTTAATTCCACTATTTAAGAAATATTTACATATGCTATAATGGTGTATCGTTGCATGCAAATGCAACCCATATTGATACAGGCGACATGTTTGTTACCTACACATTTGTTTCGTGGTGAGTTATCAACCATTTGGCAATACTTCCACTGAGAGTTTTGTGTCTAGATAAACACACGTATGTCACAACTCTTTCTAAGGAAGGATATTCCTATAACGAAATTCTTAAACACGAGGTAGAATTTAGAAACACAACATTTGGAAGAAGGAAACTTTCAATGTTCCCCAGGAAGACTCTCAAGCAGAACGTTTAGGACAACAACTAGCTTCAAAACCACTCTCCAACTTAATCAGGAGGAACAGGTTCAGCTACGATCATGCAGGAGGTTATTATTATTAACTTGTAGTTGATGAGGCTACTATCACTTAGAAGATTGTTGCTATTAAGTTATAATGGAAAGATATGACCTCGAGGCTAATGTAGTTTTACTTGTAGTGAATGGAGCAATAATATTGTATCTTGTTCCTATATCATCTGTTAGTAGATAGGTATGATTTTCAGGCTAATATTTTAAACTTGTAGTGAACGGAGCTATAATGTGGTAGATTGTTCTTATTAAGTTATGGTTGAACGGTATAATCTTGAGGCTAACTTGTTTAACTTGCAGCAGATGGCCTACAATAAAGGGTTATTATTTAGTATTATGCACATACTTGTTTTATTACTTAATGATAAACCAATATTCCTACTTCATTAAGGGTTCTTTTACTTGTGGAGAGTGTATCGAGGGATTTGTTGGGAATCAAACCATTGGTTGCAGCCCCAACCCAGGGACTTGTCCTGACGGTACTGTCTGTGATGGAAATGCAGACTGTGAACTATTGAGGGGTAAAACAACTTATCGGTGTAAGGTAAGTCAGTAACTGAGGGGATCAAACAGCTTATCAATGTAGGGTGAATCCATAATTTAGAAGGCAAACAGCTTATCAATGTAAGATAACTCAATAAGTGAGGGTTGAGACAACTTATCAGTGTAGAGTAAGTCAATAAATGATGAGTTAAACAGGTTATCGTTGTAAAGTAAATCAATAACTAACGTGTCAAACATCTTATCAATGTAAGGTAAGACAGTAGCTAAGGGGATCAAACAACTTATCAGTGTAAGGTAAGTCAGTAACTGAGGGGATCAAACAGCTTATCAATGTAGGGTGAATCAATAATTGAGGAGGCAAACAATTTATCAATGTAAGATAACTCAATAAGTGAGGGTTGAGACGACTTATCAGTGTAGAGTAAGTCAATAAATGATGAGTTAAACAGGTAATCTTTGTAAAGTAAATCAATAACTAACGGGTCAAACATCTTATCAATGTAAGGTAAGTCAATAACTGAGGGATCAAACAGCTCATTAATATAAGGTAAGTCAATAAATGAGGAGTCAAACAGGTTATCAATGTAAAGTAAGTCAATATTCGAAACGTGTCCGAAAACATAAAACTTTATGTATTTTTAGCTGTGACGTCAACTACAAAATATGGAAGAAAAAAAACAACGTGTTTTTTGCATTTCCTAAACGTACTCTTGAATTTAAAACGGAAAATCTGGAAGTCATTAGAATGTAGACTGTACCACTCTCAAACATATCCACGTCATCAGCTTATTTATGCAGTTTCTGTGTGTGCTAAAGTTTGTTTTGATAAAAGTTTGACTACTTGTTTCATGCGTTCATGTGTATAGGAAAATACGTGGACCCCCCGCCCCTCCCCCTTCTCAAAAAATAAAATAAAAGAAGAAAAATCTCGATACTTAAAACTATTTACGTTTGCATTATGAATTCTTAACTTAGTTTTTTTATGAATCGCCTAGTCCCACAGATTTAAATTGTTGTTTGAACACTTAAAGACACCCACCTGAATTTGAAATGAGGGTGAATTTGTTTTTTAGAGAAACTTTCCTGTTAATACTTATAAAATGTTTTGACTAGGTTGATGCCTCATTTATACATCATTGAAAACTAACATCGATAATTTTTTTACATCTATTTTCCCTTTCAGTTACTAGTATAGTTAAGTTTATAATACCCGGACTCCTAAAACTGGTACGTACGCAATACGTACTATACAAAATTAAGTGTTTTCTTGAGATTTAAGACTTTTTACTACACATACTAACTTATTTTGAAACGGTGAATGGTACGTAGATGGCATTACATGGGTTTTCCTACTTTTCTTATCACACACAGTCCGCTGCGTTTTAAGAGAGGAAAATTAAATTCCCTAAACACGGAGTTCATAAAGGCTTCTTGACGTTGATACTTACAGCTAGGCACCTAGGATTGTTGCATCTCAGTTCATAGTCTGGCCAGCCGTCCAGGTCTTTGTCCGGACCGCAAACCTTCCCATCTCCTGCCCAGCCAACACGGCACTCGCAAAGTGTAATCAGATAACCAGCTGTGATGACATAAAAGTTAGTTGCTAAATTTAGTTTATTTCTGTATAAAAGAGAAGCCCTCTTTCAAAGAAAGATATAATAGAAAATTAAATATCTATTGCAAAGCAAAAACGACAGAAAAACACAGAGCTTTATATGTTGCAATTTCTGATTTGATATTTTTGTAACTTCTGCTGTTTATATAGAACCGTGTTTTACAATTCCCTATGCCTACACAGAATTGTTCTTTTTTCTAATCTGAAGACAGCTGTGTGATTTTCAACCACACCACATAAAATATTATTTTGTATCTTCAGAAATATACATACAACTATATACTTAGTTCACTAAAAATTATATGACGCCCATCCTATCATCGATTCACCACTTATCAGTGATTTATACCGGTTTCGGGGGATTCCACCTCTATCTGTGGCCCCAAGACAAAGGGAAATCAAAAGAACAAGGCCATGCTTCATATAATGATAATGGTAGAATATATACTATATGTATGGTGTTTTTAGTTGTATTTTACTCACTACAGTAAACCTATAGTTGTAGAGGAATGGAAGACAACTATGTTTTATTACTCCAAAGTCTACACTCAATTTTATCTTTTGTAGACTCGACGCCTACACATAACTCCGTGTTTTGCAACACATGATGTCTACACATCACTTCTTGTCTTGTAACTCTTAATGTCTACCAACAAACAGCCTTATTGTTTGCAATGCTGATGGCTATATACAACTCTACGTTTTGAAACTCCGATGTTTACACACAACTATGTGTCTTGAAGTCTCTGATGTCTACATACAAACTTAGTGTTTTCCAACCATGATACCTATGGCCAACTGTCTTTTCAATTCTTGATCTCTGCACACAACTCTGTGCTTTGCAACCCCAAAATCTACAAAAAACCTTTTCTGTAACCCCTGATAACTACACACAAATCCATGCTTTAAAACCCTCACTGTCTTCGCACAACTTTGTGTTTTGTAACCCCAATATGTAAATACAGTTATGTTTTGCAGCCTCTGATGTATTACACTCAACTTTAAGTTTTGTATTCTTTGATGTCTAATCAAAACTTTATGTTTTGTAACTATTCTGTAATCCCACTGCCTAATATAACTTTATGTTTTGTATCTCTTCTCTAACCCCACTGTTTAAACATAACTTTATATTTTGTAACTATTATATAACCCCACTGCCTAATATAACTTTGTTTTTTGTAACCCGATGTTTGTAAACAAATTTATTCCATAACAAAGAAAAGTCAGAAATATATAAAGCTAACATTGTCCTTGAAATATAACAACAAACTAACAAAGAAATATATAAAATTAGCCTTGTCCAATAATGCATTTTTTTATTTAAAATTTAGTGCCTGCTGAGATTGTTTTCTTGTTTTATGAGACATTGTTTGATTGTTGTAACAATCACTAAAGTTCGTCTATGTGCGTCGTGTAACATCTTTCATTATACTGAAGTGTTTCACCCATATAACACATAACATTCTTGATTAACAGATTTGTTTTGTTTAGGACAACTGTCCAAATATACCAAATAGTGGACAAGAAGATGCTGATGGTGACAAAATCGGAGACGCTTGTGATGAAGACGCAGATGGGGATGGTATCGTCAATGATCCAGTATGTCGCTTTAATTTCACATTTCTTTCATAAGATCACTTTTGTTATGTCACAAATTTAACGAAAACATTAGGAAAAATATGGCATGTGTAGAGCGGTTACATTGTCAGCTGCTGCTTTCTGGTATTCCTATTTTTTTTATATCTTCGATTCCTTTTCCTTTTCAAATCTTTGATCCATAGACATAACATTTAATTAGCTCGTTTATCCTTAAGAAATAGTATTAACATCTTGAACATAATGTTTTAAGGTAATTTTCAAAAGCTTTTATTTAGTATTATACAGTAATTTTGAATTTTTCTTTATGTTGAATAGAAAATACAAATTATAATTCATAGGAATTAATTTCATGATGTCTACACACAAACACACACACACATATATATATAAAAAGAGAAAGAGAAAACAATAAATTATAAATCATGTAACATATTTAATGATGAACTGAATATATATGTTAATAATCTGTACTATATTTAAGCTCCAAAATTGGTAGAATAGCAAACACAATATGTAACAAAGAAGGGTAAATATATATATATATAGCATATATAATATTAGATTTCAAATTTTTGACCATTTGCTGAAATAATCTGCATATGTTCTATGGAATTATGGGTACGGAACCCGATCTGGATCCAAAGTATTTTTGTAATTTCTTATACGAAGCAAAAAGCTCTTCAGAGAATTGAGAAAAATGCTTAAATAAAAACATTAAATGATTCCTGATGCTGGTGGCAGATTATGCACACAAGTCACTTTAAGATAGATAGATTTCTCTAATCATGATTCTAATGACGAATATTAATTTGAGAGCAGCACTTGGTTGTTGTTTTTTGCCTTAAAGAGAAAGTTTTTAGAAAATAAAATCATATTTTGAGATGTTTTTGTTACCTTTAAGCTAGAAATAGATCACATGGATTAGCTTACACTGACATACGTGACATTTCTTAGAAATAAATCTTGGTTTAAATCGTATTTTTGTTTCCTTAATTTCAAAGCGTATATAAACTGTGTTAAAATAAATTTAGCTAGGCATACATTGTACAAAACATGTACAGAATAATGTAACGAATTTATAAGTCGAAAATGTTGATATCAACGACGATAACAAACTGATTAATCAATGCATTCTAATCATTATAAGTTTTAGTTTGATGATATCCCACACTCCTTGTTATACATTAGCTACATTATTTACTGGGCTAATTTATAATTTTACTACGTGTAGGTAGCTTGCTTTCGATCAGAAGTCATTGACGATTTCAATGTAATTGTATTTCAACAAAATCTGTGTACTAATGAGACTGATATATATTTAAGACATTTTATATATTATTTAACACTAAAAACTTAGTTACAAAAATCTGACTGTACAACTCTAACTTTTATTAACTTGTAGTAAAGTCAATTCAGTGTCTTTATAATTCTACTGAAGGAATGAGAGCCATGCTTACATACTGTTAATTGGAACGGAAGAGGATGTGATAATCCAGACCAATGCGTTTTGTAAGAAGATACTTTCATTTACAAACAAAACCCACCGTCGTTGTCAGCATCAGGGTCGCATAGGTCTCCATAGCCATCGTTGTCGGAGTCCGTCTGTTCAGGATTGGGAATTTGGGGGCAGTTGTCGCAAGCGTCCCCGAGTTTATCTGGACCGTCTGGGTCAGTATCTTCTTGGTTAGGGTTAGAAACTAGAGGACAGTTATCCTGTGTTAAAAAAGTCAGATTCTATACTCTAGTATTCAGTTAAACATACTCAGAAGACAAGATAAATTCAATAATGATCATTTCAACATTTATCTGTAAAGTTTGTTTATTTGTTTGTTTTGTAATTAAGCACAAAGCTACACAATGGTCTCTCTGTGCTCTGCCCACCACGGGTATTGAAACCCGGATTCTAGTGTTGTAAGTCCGCAGACATACCGCTGTGCCACTGGGGGCTACCTGTAAAAAGGTCTTAGAACCAAGTTTTTTCTGCAAAAGAAACTTTCCCTATGTTTGCCTTCAGTTGTCTTTGTTTGTTATCTATTTTTTTATCTGTCATATTTTTATACGTATGAGTTTTCTGTGTGTCACGAAGAGTTTGTACACCACATATTCACAGCTTACTTGCCAAACAATTCACTTGAAACATCTGCGATACACATACTTTTAATCAAACATTTTGTCATTCGTTTAATAATACTTTATTTATAAAAAATAACATTTTAAATCTTCTTGCAACAAATAAAGAAACTTCCCAATATGTGACACGACACTTAAGACATACCTGAGAAGGATTAGGAACGTACGGACAGTTGTCACATACATCACCCAGCTTATCCCCATCTGAGTCTCGTTGGTCAGAATTTGGTATGGTAGGACAATTATCTAGCACGTTCTGGATACCTGTAATGTCGACCCAGGTTTGTGTCACACCTATGAATGTTAATCAGTATGATATTAGCCATGGCACATTGATAATGTTATTCAACATGATAGCATCCACGACACATCGATAATGTTAATCAGCATGATAGCAGCCACGACACATCGATAATGTTAATTAGCATGGTAGCAGCCACGACACATCGATAATGTTAATTAGCATGGTAGCAGCCATGACACATGGATAATGTTAATCAGCATGGTAGCAGCCACGACACATTGATAATGTTAATCAGCATGGTAGCAGCCACGACACATTGATAATGTTAATCAGCATGATAGCAGCCACGACACATGGATAATGTTAATCAGCATGATCACAGCCATGACACATCGATAATGTTAATCAGCATGATAGCAGCCACGACACATCGATAATGTTAATCAGCATGATAGCAGCCACGACACATTGATAACGTTAATCAGCATGATAACAGGCATGATTTTTGTATAATTCTTCTACAGTTCATGTTTATTATTTTTTTGTTGTGATTTACACACAGGTTTGGAATTTCTGGTTTATCTAACGTTTAGCTGTTTACATGTTATTGTGAGAACTCACAATCGATTTAAAACCATTTCTTATTTTGTTTTTCATTTTTCATAGCTATCCAATTTCAATTTACCTTTCTAAGCTGCATTGAAAACGACAAATCGATAATAATTTCGAATATATATATACATATATATACATACATATAACTACATTTCTATTCAAAGTATGATTTCATCTCTTTGCATAAAATTGATTTAATAATCAATAAAAGCTATTTCAGTCAGCTGGCCAGATTTCAAAAGGGGCTTAGTTAATGAGACAAGGTAGAAGAAATTATTTTATAGCAATGATTTTGTATATCAGTGGGCATTATCATCAGAGTAGATGTAGTCTCTGAATGGGGCGCAGTTTGGTTTATAGAACGTTTGTGTATATGTGGAGGCATAATATAATTTAATTTTTCATTTTGGAGACGCCGAAAGATTTGGTGATTGTAGACACAAATTAATATTTATTTGGTAACGAAACATAAATATAAATTTAGTAAATAGGTTAACATAAAATATTTACATTATCTTTGAAATCTGGAAGATGAAGCTGCAGTTTTAAACATCCTTAAAATTATTAATCAAAGAATGGTAAATCCTTTCAAACTAGAAGGAGTGAGCCCAGGAAAGAAAAACAAATCTTATAAAAATTGTAAAATCCACTGCTTCCTCTGATTACATAGGCCTGCGATGGTTTTATTGTCTTGAAATTTTTACACGTTCTACAGTAATTCCTATACGCTGAATCCGAAAGTGATATCCATTTTCCCCCATCACGTACAGAGTTTTTACAAAACTTCATAACGCAATACATAAAAGAAAGACCACAACACGTAGTTTTGTTCTTCCATTTTCCTCAGTTTGTTTGTATTTTTGTTAACAAACATAATGATAAAAAATTTTCATTGTGGTTCTACGTAAGAGTTTTTTTCTTCCCGACTTTTAAAATTTCCTTACGTGATCGAAAAAATGAATATTATTTTCGAAATCTGTGTAGCTGAATTATGGAAAATCTGTTATTAAAACCAAAACAACTTTTGTGAAGTTTAAATTCGAAGGCTTGTGAAATATAACAAGACTGAACAGGTTAGAGAGAGACTTCTTTGAACCTTTAAGATAGGTCAATTTCAGAACCTTGATGAGTTTATAGATTACGATATCAAACGATATCAAAGAATTGTTCAAGTTTGATATGACTCCTATCCCTCTTTCTCTACTCAATTTAGACGGGTTTTTTTAGAAAGATAAAAACAGTAACATGATATCTTGGCTAAAAAAGGTGGATTTTACAACGTCAACGTTACTGGAACTATTAAAGTAGCGTCTGGTAGTTACTCTGTTGTGCTATAATTTGTATCAGATCTCTAGGAAACGAATTAACGTAAGTTCCTCTTGATGATAAGCAAAGAATTGGAATAAACAAGGTATTAATGCGGATCATTGACATCAGATGTTGAAGCCATGTCTCCAAGATATTACTTGAATCATGGAATATTAAGAATTCTATTTCAAAGCTGGTACTATTCAACGAAAAATATTTATTCCAACGCACAATTTGACTGAAGAATCAGGAAAAGAAATGAGCATGGTGTTGCGTTGTCAGTCGTCCATGGTTTCAGTGTGTGTAATTGTACGTCAGCATTCTGTGACTTAAGAAAAGAAGTAGAGCTCATTCAGAACTATTAGAAAGGTTGAAATGTCTGGAAAACAGTGCATTATAGATAAACAGTAAAACTGAGAACGCTTATGTGTCATCAGTATTGTTGATATACTATGAAGAGAAACAAGAAACAATAACATACAAAATGTTCTAACACTAACAAAATAAAACAATTGAGCAGCTACTATCAACAATGGACTCTTTTTATGCAGCTTTTAAAAAAGGCAACGTTTTAATCTTATATATATGGACTCGTGTTACTGTTAAATGTCCCAACAGGTGAAAATAGATGGATGAGAGACAGTGCAAGGCATATTGTTTCATTAATACTTGTGTGTAATATGATTGTCAACAAGAAGATGCAAATGTTAAATGGAAAGTATTGTATGCGCAGATGCGCAAATGCAACATTGTCATGTGTAATAATAATAGAGTACTGTATGTATATGACTCAGGTTCTAATGTTGACTGAAGAAGTTCAATTATACGGTGTATATACTTTGATTTACATTTTTTATATTACCAATATATATTAGATTTCATTTGACACCTAAATAGCATTACGGTTTTGATTAATGTTACATGAGATAGACCTGTAACGATTTTTGCCAACATGAGCTAACATTTCTTTTAACTTTAATTAGGGTAACTACTCGACTGTCAGTAGTAGCTTTGTCAACCTGTACTTATCTGGAATAGTTATTATTGTGAAATAAAAACTCTGATTAGAATAAGTGTATTCGTGCCCTTCAGATAATTACTACATTAAAAGATATTAAATCTACCTTGTCTGAAGCAAAAAATGGGTACGTCCTCCTCATTAATCATCCAACTACTTTAAATTACCCTTCATACGCCATCAAAATTGTGGAATGTTTCAAAATTCTCCCATTTCTCGCTTAAAATAATGTCTTCTATTGTGTCAGTAGTAAAAGAACGGACTTATAACTCTAAAATCCGGGTTCGATTCCCCGTAGTGGACAGATCTTAGATAGCCTATTTGTACAGTTTTGTGTTAAAACAAACGCTTAAAATAAAAGGAACCATGGTTCATGGTACAGGTATATCTAAAATATTGTGACACCTTCTCAAGATGACATTTTCCTATTTATTTGTTATTTTATAATCAGATTGATGCCGATAAGGATTTGGTGGGAGACCATTGTGACAATAACGTTGATAGGTAAGTTGTCAATAGAGAAGTCACTTTTAGATGTAGTTTGACGGATTTATAAATTATATACTCAAAATTTAATTCATCTTAAAATAAATTATTTTTGTGTAGTTCTTAGTTAGGTAATTTTTGTAACTTTGTGAAAATACAGTCTTATATACATTAAACGATTTACTACTTGTAGACGTATTATTGATGTTCTTAGCCGTAACATTATATTATAAGAGTAATCCCTTAACAACTATAGAGTTTATACATTGTTGTTGCTACTTGTTTTTAGGGACCACGATGGGATTCAAGACAACAAGGACAATTGCCCAGACTACCCTAATAGTGATCAACTAGATACAGACGAAGATGGAAAAGGTAAGAGCAAGAAAAGTGTCATAAAAGTCACTTAGGTGAATATCTTACTAACTATCACTGTGACGTAACAACAAGGAGTAGGGCATTTGAATAAGGTGTATTTTGGATGATATGTTTTCTATATTTGTCTTCTAAAGTCAAATTAAATTTTTTATCGGATTTGGTTGCATTACCGTTTTCATTCCGCCATGCTGTTTGTCTAGCATTTTCATCTTTATGAAAAGTATAATATACTAGTAATTCTAAAGTAAATATGAACTTCTTTTGGAAGAAGACAAAAGTCACTTGTGTTTATTGTTTGTTTTTACAGGTGACGCATGTGATTTTGACAAAGACAACGATGGAATTTCGGACAGCGAGGACAACTGTGCTCTAGTGTATAATCCAGACCAACGTGATACTAACGGTAAGTTAGTAATCTGAGGATTAACCTCTAATTGTATTTAGTCTAGTCAGTGTAACATTAGACTAGGGTAATGTGATGATGTATACTTTGATTTATACAAACTATGTGACACTAAAGAAGAAATAAATCCAGAACATGTAACTGACACAATCTGTAGTCAAATGAAATAAATAAGCCGGATTAGTGTTGTATATTAATTTCTGATCAACAAAAGCTACTTACACAGATCAGAACTAAAAATTAAAGCAGTAATGAATATAGTTAATCTGTTATACCAGACCAGGCGACTTAAGCAGCCCGTCATTAATGTTAAGTATACACATTGGACTAGCATCAACGAGGCAATTAATAATAGAAACGTGATGTAAACAGTGAGTTCTTAATGTTAATTATTGAAATTGAAGCAGCATAGTAAGGTAATTCATAACTTATATTCTGGATGAGTAACTCAAACAACTACTCATTAATGTAAAAAGACTATGGTGACATGTTAATGAATAACTTAAATTCAGATCCCGTAACGCAAACAATCAATTATCATAACTGAAATTCTACGCAGGAGTATACCATGAGGTTTATATGAAAATTTAGTAGGGATGAACCAATTACTAGTTCGAAGCGCTCTGTATGGTGTGATGCAGTATTATTGTCAAAGCGTTATTTTTCCTTATAGAATTCCATAAATTTCGACGGTACATAGTTGTATAGAACGTCAACATATCGTAAGTAGTTCATGGCTTCATTACATATTTCCAGTAGACCGAATGCAAAACCAGGGCGACACAGTATTACTGTCCTTACTACTTTTAGCATGTTTAATCCCATACCTACCAAGTATCTTTATGTAGTTGCAGTGTTTTGCGTAACTGCGGTCAACATTCACACACATTCATGTGGAATTTGTAAAACTGTGTGATCTAAGACTGATCTCTCCATTCTCTTGATAAAACTGTGTGATCTAAGACTGATCTCTCCATTTACTTGATAAACCTGTGTGATCTAAGACTGATCTCTCCATTTACTTGATAAAACTGTATGATCTAAGACTGATCTCTCCATTCTCTTGATAAAACTGTGTGATCTAAGACTGATCTCTCCATTTACTTGATAAAACTGTATGATCTAAGACTGATCTCTCCATTCTCTTGATGAAACTGTGTTCTGGACAATAGTTTTTATAAAGTGGGATGAATCTTGGCATTTATTGTTGTTATTCGCTGAGACTTTAACCACTGTATATTGACAACTCTAAACATGTGTTCTCAAATTATTAATTGTAAGTTATAATAATTTATACCAGAAGAGTTTGTAAAAATGTACAGTAACAATTAATAGTAAAATAGCTTTAATTACAAGTAACAAGTATGATTCTATTAGCACTCTGCCCTAAGTCATCAGTTTGGTACGCTCGCCCTTGAACTAGTAATTGGCTCGGCCATTCTGAATTTTCATGTAAATCCTATGGTACAGTGCTGCGTAGAGTTTCATTTGAGATGAAATAGTGTTGTCTAGGACCTGCCTTGTCCAGTCCTGAGCCCTGACATAAATCCAGCTGATCCACTTTGGGACGTTCTGAAACTTCACTAAAAGGACAGACAAACATACAGAAATTTCACTACACTTGGATCTGCTTGGTAATAGAAGTGCAGGTTATTTCATTACATTACACTAATAGTTAGCAGCAAGGGTCAGGCGTCAAAGATGAGTTCACAACATTTTGAAGTGACGCTCTATTCTCATATCAACGATAATTAAAAGTACATATAAATACGTTTTTTATGAATTATTTCAGCTGTATAGCCAAATTCAATGTATTTGAACAGACTAATATTGTGAAGAGAAACAGTAGAGCAGCATAATTTCTCGCTTTAAGAAAATATGTAAAAATCATAGTATTTGTGTTGACAATTAATGCATGAGCACAAGTTATTTCGTCTTGAAATTTATGTTCAGATATCATAAAAGATGCTTAGATGATAAAGTAGTGTTTTAGTGCTTCCAAAAAGCAAAAGTAAGAAAATTCTTTGAACCAATAAGCATATGTAAGGGGAAAAATCACTGATCAAAACTAGAGGATATTTTTGAATGAAAACAGATGACTCAAACATTTCATAGTTTGTAACTGCTTGATAAATACTGTACACTTGATGATATATTCTAAACTTAGGAAATGATCATTTTTATTTACCTATCAAAATAAACATGTGCTAGGAGTGGCCTAGTGTTTTACGTTTTGGGCTGCAGGTCGAAAATCTACCTTTAATGTGATACCGCTGAACAGGTGTTGCGTTTTCAGCTGTTGGTGCATTATAAAGTGACAATTAATCGTACTTAAAGTGACTTCGGGTTCTGCTGGTTGGCAGCCTTTTCTCTTGTAGGGAATTCGAAATTAGGGACGACTATAATTATATTTTACGTATCTTCGACCAAATGTTTTAGCCCACGTGCGTACGGTGCTGTTGACGCTGAAAATACAATTTGTTGATGATTTCCCCCCCTTATCACAAAATACTGTGAAAAAACAACAAAACGAAAACACAATTATTTCTTATAGTTATTTTACACGAAGTTTCTTGAAATTTTTGATGATAAATAAGCTGTGTTTTTTGTTAAGCTTTTCGTGAATTTGTTTCTCAAAATATAATCTTTTTTTACAAGAGAGCGTCAAGATAACGCCGAACTTGTATGGTGTTTCATTTTATTTGTTGAAAATGTGAAATTTTGCTTATTAGGTCTGTTTCATTATCGGAATTTGTGATTTGTTTATTCTCATGTAAAGAAATACAGCTGTGTTACTTGCCATTGATAATATAACATTAATATAAATTAAACGACAACAAGGCAACTGTTGGTTTATCTAGGACGTTTTGTTCACTAAACTAACTTAAAAAAACAGACATCCACCACCTCCACAACAACAACAAAACAAATTCGATGCCAGTCCCCATCATTCTAATATCTATCAAGCGTTCACATAAACTTCGTAAAATGTATTACATCCACTACATCTTAAGGCAACCCATTCCAAAGGTCAACTACTCCATCACAAAAATGAAACGGATACACTAACACTGCAATTTAAGTTTGGTCAATCTGAAAATACAGATATCTCAATGCATTTTAAAATTTATTGATGCTACATTCGCTTAATCAATAGATATTGTATTCTACAAAGTTTTGGGTTCTCAGCTTTACTATACAAGTTACTTAATTCTGTCTATTATCACCAGGAGCGAAACTGCCGTGACTGAGAAAGTAAACACTTCGGGTTTAAACAAGAAAAGTTTACGATTGGTTTGATTTATTTTCTGTGGCGCAGTTAAACTGTTGCGAGTGCTACGAACACATGTTCAGTACAACTTAAGTATCTTTTTTTTATACGTTTGATATATAGAAATTCGGTTGGCTTTGAGTGCATCATCAATAAACTTAAACGTACATTATTGTTTCTTTCATATTGCTGCAATACACATTTGATATATTTAATACTTATAATTTAACTAAAATATTTCGCTATTACTAGAAATCATGTAGAGAGTGTTTATGATAAATGCTGGTATAAATTGTATATATAATGACTGTGTAGAGTGTTGGAATAAAGTGTACAAAAATGTTTGTATTGAGTGTTGGTATAAAGTGTATAGAAAGTGCTTGTGTTAAGTGTTGGTATAAAGTCTATAGAAAGTGCTTGTGTTAAGTGTTGGTATAAAGTATATAGAAAGTTCTTATGTTAAGTTTTGGTATAAAGTGTATAGAAAGTGCTTATATTAAGTGTTGGTATAAAGTCTATAGAAAGTGCTTGTGTTAAGTGTTGGTATAAAGTATATAGAAAATTCTTATGTTAAGTTTTGGTATAAAGTATATAGAAAGTGCTTATATTAAGTTTTGGTATAAAGTGTATAGAAAGTGCTTATATTAAGTGTTGGTATAAAGTGTATAGAAAGTGCTTGTGTTAAGTATTAGTATAAAGTACATAGAAAGTGCTTGTTTTAAGTGTTGGTATAAAGTGTTTCATGATATTTTCTATCTAGTTGCTTAGAAAGCTTTTTAAAACTAAACAAATTACAGTATGGAATTGATGAGAGTGATGAGAAAATTCATTATTCCTTGTGAATGTAATACTTCTCTTTAGGGACTGGGGTGGGTGACGCTTGTCGTGGAGATTATGACGGAGATAACGTACCGGATCATCTGGACGTGTGTCCAGACAACAGGAAGGTGTATGCTACTGACTTTCGGGCCTACCAAACAGTTGTCTTAGATCCGGAGGGGGATTCTCAGATTGATCCCCACTGGGTGATTTACAACCAAGTAAGTAAAGTTCATGCTCTCACTAAACAACGTTCTATTAAAAAAAGAAAAGGTCAAATTAATATCTTTATTACAACAGCAATTCTTTAAACACGTGATTTCTAGATTAGTACAAAATAATTCTAATCGAAGACAACGAAATCTATAAGTACATTTTCATTAGGCTTAAAATTAATTAAGCCTTTATTACGTACGTTTTATATTCGATATAGAGATAAGTTAGCATTGCAAATTGTTTCTGTTTTTTGTTTTAGTTTAGTTAGGGTTAAACGTTACCCTGCTTAAGACCATTACTAAATAGTCTTATAATGTTATTCTAAAATCTAACGTTAGAGCTTTTCAGAAACGTTTATAAGCTTTCTATATGTTCTTGTACAAAATGTCTACTAAAGTATATTTACACCCGTTGATTACATGTATCTTTAGACAGTAAGAAGCGCACGCATTTTCAGGACAGACAAAACTGAGTGTTATTAAAATAGATACGTATCACAGTAATAAGAAAGAAACTTAAAGAGTTGACCTTAGCGTGATTAAAGCAACTATGCTGAAATGCTGACAAGTGAAGCATAAGGAAATTATACTTTTCATTTATCCACTAAATACAAACAAAACAGTGAATCCTACGAAAAAAAAATTATACTTTTCATCCAGTTTGAAGGTTCTCTTCTTAAAGTTTCTGTTACGTTAGTGCCTACGAAGATGTATAAAGCCAACGGGTATCTGTCTGAAACATTTGTCACAAGAGCTTTGCCAACAGACTTAAAAGTTTCAACAAGACCTGTTTACACTGCTCTGTTCCTCAGGTGGTAAGGAATTCTGTTTACACAGTTATTTCAGAAATTATTATAGGTAGTTTAGAAAAAAATGTATTTTTCTATAGTTTATAGATTGAACGTTGTCATACTGGATCATTTGCAATTATAGACATCGATAACGTTAAAAGCGGAAGTATTTAATTATTTTGTCCCTAAAAGTATCCACTAATGGTTACAGTAAGTACTTATGTTTTAAGATGATATATGATTTTTAAACTCCACCTACAAGATTTCACAAACGACTGGAAATTTTACAAGTAGGTTGTGTAAAAAAATGGTCGAAGAGAAAGCTAGAGTATTGAAGTTTTAAAAACACGTGAGAAGAAGAGTAGTGTGAGCTGTAGATTTCAAGAGTAAAGGAAGAGAAGAATGAGGATTGTTTTTCGATAGTGTTCAAGTGAGTCTCTTGGAAGAGACCCTTTTCAAGGCTTTGGAAGTTTTATGTTGAACTTTCCTTTAGGTGTAACTGGGTGTCATTTGTGTTTGATGTAAATACTCCAAGGTATGGTTACTTTGATAGTAATTCACTTTCCAGAAAGTGGGTAGTACCCTTCTCAGACAATACCCCCATTTGTAATAGTTACTTAAGGTTCTAGACACCTCTAAATAATATCGCTTCGGACTAATTATTGTTCCGCTTCCGTAATAGTCGCTATACCTAAAACGCAGTTATCACTATTTTCATAGAGAACACATGGTTTCTGATAACATAAATCATATGATGAAGGAATTCTTTCTAGGAGTATTGTTTAGTAGATGAAAGGAAGAGGTTGGTTAAATTTTATGTTTAGGTCTTTTAAATTAGTGTTTTCTAAGAGTAAAGAACCCGTGTTTTATGTGCTGGAGTTTAGTTGATCTGTACCGGTTTTGTTGTTTATATAACTTCGTAATTTTGTAATTATTATAAAAACTTTGCTTTGTATTCTCTGAATTTAAGGTTGTTTTTGTTTGATGTGCTTAGAAACGTTACATAGCTGTATTAAATAGTGGAGCAAAGGAATGTTTTGTACATTGATAGTTTTGCTTTAACTTGAAATATATTAAAGGACTTTCGGAATGTTTGTTTGTTTTG
>NW_013665790.1:514646-528254 GCF_000517525.1 Limulus polyphemus | reverse complement strand
CTCATAGGCACACACACCCTAATGAAAGAATAGACCATTCCAAGCTTTAACTTATTGTTAACCGAATGTTTAAGCAACTCTACTTATTCAAATCAGAGATAATTTGAGTTATATATATATATATATATATATTGATTTGGACATGTTTTGTTTCTTTCATCCTTCAGCATAGTTTTCTATGAAAAATTTTGATTTTTTAGGGTTACGTATATATGACTCTCCATTTGGAGCACCAGGTTTTATTGAAGGTACTTGACTGCTTTTAATGGGATTTTTGAGAAGCACCACTCTGAAATGTCATCTGTAAACTGGTTTTTGTATGAGAGTGTATTTCGTTAGGTAGGTTAAGATAACTGACATATAGGATATGGAGGAGACGGTTGATGATTGAATCTTGAGGCAATCCGTCAGACATTAAGAATGAGTCAGCAGTTTGCTTTCAATTTTAATGGATCGTTATTTAGGAAAAAACAAACAAACGGAAATATATTGCAAATATAGTTTAAGGATTTTGGAAATTATAAGTATATATCTTATCCCGTCATGTCAGACTGAGTCAAAGGCTTCATGGACACCAAGTGAAGCATATATTGTACAACAATTAATATTTATATTTTTAATATTGTTTCAGTAAGCTTGATGAGATGGTGAATTATTTGTCTGTTTGTATTCTGAGAGTAGATGCTTGGTATACAAAACAACTTAGTTGTCTTTTGGTGATAATTCTTTCAAGTGATTTGCCCACTGTGTTTATCAAAATTATTATTCTATACTTTTCAAGGTTCTCTGGCGACTTATCGGGTTTTGATATCATGACTACTGGTGCTATTTTCCAGATTGGCGAGACATATTCTAAGCATAAGATTAGGGTGAAGATGCTGGCTAAATGTTCTTCTTTTATGCAGTTAATCGGAACACTGTCGTCTCCAGAATACTTGTTTTTATTGTTTTAGTGATGTTTGTTATATCTTATATTATACAGTCTCTCGGATGGTGTGTTATTGGGTAAGACTAGATGACCGAATTTACAAGAAAATTAAGATATTAGATCATTACATAAACCTAAAATTTCGAAAGTTTCATGTCAAAGCCCAAAAATCTGTATTCAAGGAGGTTTGGAGCCATTTGGACTGGCTGTACTGACATGACTGAAAACTGACTACGGTTGTATTTTAGAAATCAGGTTCTGAACACAGCAAGAGGCTGCAGTAATAAAAATGTCCCAATATGCACGCATGGTTAATAAAACAAAACAATTGTTAATAAACCAGGTACAAACTACACGCACAGGAAATGGTCAAGAATGCTGCCAAACTACTGTTGTTAACTTACAGGACTATTAAGCTCCTTCCTATGTTCATTCTCCTAGTTTATAGAATACAGAATGTGATAGTTCAGTGTGACGTCTAGTTAATATAAGATTTGTATCTAGACTACTTTATCATAAGAAGAAATTAATAGGGAACAAATATAACTTTTTTTCATATTTTGTGATAAGGAATAAAATTACTTATGAAATTTAGCATGTAGTGTCTCAGTTTGTCTAGAAGACGGTAAAACTAGGCAAATAAAGACAACGAAACAGATACACGGAAACATGTGTCATGAAACATTAATTGTAATATTGTACTTTGGATAAACCTATGGCGTGCTCAAACGTGACATGAGGTAATTTATGTGTATATGTACACATTTAACAACTTGTTTGTTGTCGTAACTGTATTGTGGGTCACCGTGGGATATAGTTATATTTTTCACCTGCAGGGAGCCGAGATCGTCCAGACTATGAATAGTGATCCAGGACTAGCAGTCGGTAAGATAAAAGTATATTCAGCTTTGATACTAAGCTTGGTGGGTTGCAAAATGTTATATATATATATATATATTTAAGTTGAAATTTTGTAAAATTTATATAGCTTTAAAAACTAAAGGTAAATATATATTTGCTTTCTTAAATTTTATGTTCTACGAATGTGTGTTTTTTTACATATAGATTTCAACATAGGTAATTGATTAACGTAATCTATGTCTATAAGTTATATTCTATCTTATATTTTCGTTGCTTTGGACATGTTCGAAGAACAAGAAAAAGTGAGGTTAAAGAAAGCCGTTTCTGAATATTGGTGGAAAAAAGAAAACAATTAATTTTAGTCTGCTATTTTAATCCACATGCTGCCTTTTTAGGCGTATCTTACTTAATCAGTATGTTTACAAGACTATTTTTATCTTCATCTTTTTATCTTACATAAATATGATTTTATTGAATGTATTTGCAGTATTTTGAAGTAAATATTACTTTAAATTCAAGAAGAAGATTGAATTTTAATTGAATGGCTGATAGATAGTATTAAAGTTTAAGAAATAAGCAGGGCAAATCATAGTATAACAAAGACAAAAACATAGCTGGTATAATATAGATAGAAATAAGATGAAATATAATTATTTATACCCAAATAACAATGAGATGAAATACAGACTTGTACAGTAAAACTTAGGGAACATTAATAGGTACTTCTTAACTCTTAATGCAATGTACAAATTGAAGTTATATTAAACAGCGTATGCGGGTGGCGTTAAGCATTCTTAACCATGGTCAATAAAATGATACTTTATCATTGTGTTTGGGATCGCATGTGTCAGTATTTGGACAAGATTTGATGTGTAAATTTTCCCAACAGTTACGTGTTACATGATGCTTGACTAATAGAAATGTTTTCAACGTTAATAAATAACTACATTAACAAATAAAGAACGGGAGTGGATGATATATATTTATATATATATCTGGATGTAAATATCAATGAAAAATTACATTAGTATCATCATAAGTACAGTAGTACTTATAATAGGAATGAAGCAGATACATAATACATGCAAAACAAACTGTTTATTCATACACACCTTTAACAACCAAATAATAAAACTTGAAAAGTATGTGAAAAAAAAACCATGTATAAAATAGAACCACTTGAGAAAGTCAGCAGAGGATATACCAAACATTCACAAAACCACAAATTTCTCAATCTCACTAACATTGTTGAAAGATTCTAGCTGTGTAACAAACAGACTTACCATAGTTATCAGTGCACCAAATAGAACAATAGCACAGGGGTCACATGCTGTGCTAGGGTTTTTCTATACTAAACATCCTCTAAAAAGAAGAGCTATTTGACATACATCAGGTAATACTTTGAACAGGGATGCCATTTTAAAATACAAACGTCCGCTCGATTATTCCATATACTGAGTAGGTATGGTCGAATATGAGTGTGAAAGGGTGTGGTCTTCTCGATCTACTGTACTGTGTGATTATACCTGGAAATTGTGAGTAGTATAGAGTATGCCAACTTCATAGGCATACTCTATACTAGGCTAGAAGACAAGCTAAGCTCCTTTGCAAAGAATTTGTAGTACTATTGTAAATTAAATCAAGTTTGCATTCATGAAGCATTTAATACGTAGCGTAATAGTATGATGCACACTTACATTGATGATATACATACAGGATATTAACACAATGAATGAATGATGCATCAGATCATGTCACTTTCTATGAAAAAAGTGCATGAACAAGTGGAAAAACAACAGCAATTGAAAGTGTAGGAATGGATGCACCAAAAAGTGAGGAAACAAGGTAAGAATGGGCGTGGTGTAATAAAACTTTCTCTGTAGAAACTCACGAGGGAGCGTGTCCAACTTCGGGTCCGTGTCTACACCGTTTTTCTGTGTTCATGATATTATACAACGTATGTGTACATACAAAAGTGTGTATATGATTTTTCAACTTTTGTACAGACAGTAACGAATCCATGATGTTGTTACATAGAAACCACTTAGGATTTTTTACCTTTGTATTTGAATCCTCCTATATAACTAACATACGAAATCCTGTTGCCTTCTCATGCAATGGAATAAAGAGATACAATTTGTAAATGGAAAAAAAAATACAATTTATGGGTCTACACGAATATTTGATTCTTCTGGTGTCTTATAAAATGACTTTATAGTACACGTATTGCCTCCAATAATTCGATTCACAGAAACCTCTAGTCATTGTATGATAATCATAACTAAGTTTGATAAGTTTAGTCCACCTGACTTGTTGTATACAGGATAGAAAGAATAAACGAAGTACGCATGTACTGGATGTTGGACACGCCCCCTTGTGAGGTTGTACAGAGGAAGTTTTATTACAACATACCCATTCATACCTTGTTTCCCCACTTTTCGGTGCACCTATTCCTACGCCTTCAATTACTTAAACAAATATTTTTTCCCTTGTAGACGTACAATCGGAGAAGGTACGTGCTAAATAATGTCCAGTTTATTGCTAGATAGGCCTAAATTTGAAACTATTTCATTAAAGCAACACTTTTAATGCAACTTTAACAAATATAACTAAATAAAAGATTTAGTATCTGACAATCCAGAGTTTTAACCACAATTTCACGGTGCTCTGCATAATAAAAATAATAATATAAATATATATTGCTTACACACACATAGATATAGACAGAAGAAGCGTTTATATGCTGTGTACTATTATTCTAAAATATAATATAGAAATTTTAACGTTTTTTCTTTCTTCATCGTAAACCTACTTCATGCTAATTTATGCCCTTAAAACAGATTTAAATTACAGGTCTTAACATTTTATATTCATACTGAATATGTTGACGTTAGTCAATGACTTTATAACAAACATATTTCATGGTAAAATGTATTGGTATTACGAGTTTAACACCATATACTTGCTGAGATTACTGTACTGCAAAATTTAAGACACAGCGTTAATAACCTATTGTAGGTTGGCACTAAGGTAAACAAGCAAACATTTTGTACAGAGTGATCATGCACCGTACAGGTAAGGTAAAATAAGTTAAACCTTACACAAAATGCAAGTCATTTTTTATTTTATTTCATTTATTTGTTTTTCCTGTTAGAAGTAGTTTAGATCGCCAAAACATATTGTGTCCTAAATTTAATTCGCTTGACGAGTTCTTATGATCTCGTCATTGATCCGAAACGTTTTTTCTTGATTCACAATTGGTCGGAAAAGAAAGCGAAATGATTACATACATTTACTACCTAATTATATGTTTAAAACAATATTTCCCTGAAACTTCATAAATGTACATGAACCGAAAAATATTTTATATAAAAACCGATTTTAACGCTAACAGTCGATAAATGTAGATTTATTGCATAATAAATGTTTGTTTTATTGAGACACATTATGCCTGCTTGTAAGTTCGTGATCTTGTTTATTTCAGTTTGTTAATGTGAAATTATATCTGAATTTAAGTGTATGTGTCGTTAAACTTATGCTAACGAAAAAGGCATATAGATCTTATCAAGTTGTTAATAGTAACTCGTATTAAGTATTATACACGGTCATGAGACCCCAAACACGACGTTACAGAACGCTGTTTTGTTAAATAAAATAGCTCTGATAATATAAATAATTACGACATAATTCGTTATATTGCCTGGCTTGTGGAGAGAAATGCACAGATCTATAAAACTTTAATAAATGTATGAATTGTTTTATTGTATCCATAAACTCTTTTATAAAATGAAACGTATACGAATATGATATATCCTGATAGATCTAGAATGCTTGAACTTCAGCGTTTCAGTACTCGCGCTTGTACTCCTTCCAGCTTAAACTTTGAATAGCTGAAAATCCCCAGTGATTTTTCATTATCAGCAGTACACTATTTGGCACTTTCGAGATGCTTTTTTATTTAAGAAAACGATGAAAAAAGTTAGTCTACAAGTACAAAAAGGGGCCATATAAAAGCATGAGTTGATATTCGGATGCCAAGGGCAAATATTGTTCTACAATGAGTGTATGAATATCAGGAATACTATATTAGTCTCTCAAGAAAACGGGGAATCCTGTGACATTGTGAAATAAAACTGTAAGACAAGAGTAAGCACAAACGAAAATAGGTTTTAGGTTCTCCAATTTAACGTTAAAATATTTAAATGATAAAAAGACAGTAAAAATGAATAATGTACTGAAATTAAGATGAAACTTCCAGGTTTTCAGGCTTTCGGAGGAGTGGATTTTGAGGGGACTTTCTTTGTGGATACCGAAATTGATGATGATTATGTTGGTTTTATTTTCAGGTAAGGAATTTACTGTACTTAACAACAAAACAAAAAACATTTATTGCTTCGTGGACTAAGTGTGTTATCAGATTGTTTTATTTATAAAACAGTATTACAGTGTTTCTTATACAGGTTATTAAATCTTTCATGGGCTGATGGAAATAAAACTCCTTCATCGAGCTCAAAATATTAAGAAAATACATTTTAAAATTCTGTGATTAATAATATTATTCTCCAGTCGAGTTGTTTTCACTTATTTTATTATTATTGTTTATCAAAATTTTAATTATGCTTAGCGATTCGTAAGCTTGCCTAACTTTACGTTTTGAACCAGACATATATTTTCAGCTCTAGATTTAATTACATGGAGAAAGTGCTATGTTGTAATAGGACTTTAACATATTTTTTTAAACTATTTGTTGTTTTTCTAGTGAATTTCATCACGAGCTAAATCGAAATTATAGAACATCAACATTTTATTTTGATTAGTTACCAAGACAACGCTCACTTCTACACAGTAATGTGGAAGAAAAACTCCCAAACTTACTGGCAGGCTACACCTTTTCGGGCCGTTGCAGAGCCAGGTGTCCAGTTGAAAGTAGTGAAGTCTGATACAGGACCAGGTGAGATGATGCGAAACTCTTTGTGGCACACAGGTGACACAAGAAATGAGGTAAGTATACATTAATGAAATTATCCTATAATTTCTGACATACCGAAGTAGTGGTAGCAGAACTCCAGGTATACTTATAATTTTAAATTTATTTTTTGTACGCTTAAAGGTATATTAAAATATTTTCATCAAACTTTTAATTATTATAAAACATTTATTATAAATTAGCTTTAAATCATAATTTCGTTGAATTAACATAATACTATAAGTTACTGTGTGAACGTCTTTGCTGACGAGGCGTAATGATAATCAATTATATTTATCAGAAGTATTAGGCTTATTGTTTATTCTCACTATATTACTTCAGTTCCTTTCAGTTTTTCCGATAAGAAGGCTGTATAATAATATTTCAACCATACTATATCCAACATATTAATTACTGACGATGCATTTCGCTCAATACCAGAGTTCATCTAGCCAGCTGTGTTGTAACAAACATAGTAATGGTCAGAACACTATTTATACAAGGCACTTGTTAAAATAATAATTGTTATGGCGCTAAAATGTTTGCTGGCAAAGCGTGATTATAATGAATGGTATCTATATAAATATGATAGTATTCTGTTGTCTGTCAACTTCGCAAGGTGTGAATGGATCTTCACGAAAATTGGTATGGAAGTTCGATACGTCAATGCGGAGGTACATACAAATTTTCAGTTTTTGCATTTTGCGTTTTGCGGATTTTATGGCCGTTCTTTACCACTTCGTCTCCTCTTGTAAATGGATCTTCACCAAATTTGGTATGGAGGTTCATTGGGTCCATTGGGAGATACATAGAAATTTTCAGTTTCACATTTTATGTATTGCAGTTTTTATGGGCGTATTTTGTTTACAATTACGTATAAGGAAAGTAAATGTTCGTGTCCTAAGGTAACCTTTCATTAATCACGAATTTACATAACTTCCGTCTAACTCATTGGTCATAACATAATAGAATCAAGCTAGTATTGTATTTTTTTGTTTGTTTAAATAATATTATCCATTCTTCTAGTTGGAAATATAGTTGGAAATAATAATTGTTATGGCACTAACATTTTTGTTTGCAAAGCTTGATTATAATCAATTACATTTGTCATAAGATAATCAGACTTACAACGCTAGAATCCGAGTTTCGATACCCGAGGGGTGGGCAGAGCACAGATAGCCCATTGTGTAGCTTTACGTTTAATTACAAACAAACAAACAAACATAAGTTAATAGTATCGGGCTAGTATTGTTATTTTTTGTGTGGTTGGAATAATATTGTACACTCTTCTTATTGGAAATATAGTAACGAGTGGAATAAAAATGAAGTGTTAGAAACAACAACACTAAAACAATAAGCATGATACTATTGCTTATGAGAAATATAAATGAGCCTATTATTAATTACCTGATATAAAGTAAAAGCTATATTTTTGTTAAACATGCTAATAAAAGAATAACTGGATAACATTTTAAACATTGATTATATTTAATAACATTTAAAAGCTTCTATTTTGTTTCTTTGTTATTAAGTGCAAAACTGCCTACCGTAAGCATCGAAACCCGATTTTTGCGCTATAAGCCCACAGACTTTCAGTTGTGTTAGCGATGGGCATGTTTGAAAGTATCGTATTGTAAGAAACGATGAGAGACTTTCGAGACAGAGTATCGTTTGAGTATAGATTTTTGTCTTGTAGACTTAGGTTGCTAGTTAGGTTTTGCATCTTGGGTCAGCGTATACTGTGTCCTAAATATATTAGTTTTTCAAAGGATCAAGATTTTCAGCAGAGGGGTTTCAAACTTAACCCTAACTGAATACCTGATAATTTAATCTGGGAAAAAGGATGCATAACAAAAGAAACTAAACGGGTTATAAGGTTATAAAGTTATTAATGAGAGTATGATAACAACAGAAACCGCCCCTCCTTTCTACAGCAAGTTTTGAAAATTTAGTCATGAACATATGTATAATATATCTGTGTATTTGCATGTGATCAAAACCGACTCTACATCCCACCATTCAGACTAAATCAAGTGCAGACAGCGTTATTTAGAATAAGATGAAGTGGGTAGCTTATTACTATTTTTATAAAAATGACAACTGAAATTCAAACCCGAGACTTTTTTCTACCCGGACAGACACTTTACCAACTAAGTTACTAGTATTACTCCCTCCTCTCTGTTTTCACTTCTTCGGTTTTCTGGACATAACTTGGCAGGACTCATAAACTACGCCTCTCGAACTTCGAAGTTCAGAATCTATTTATTCAAATTTTTCGTCGTATTTAAAGTTGTTTTCATTTATTTATTACACCACCCACGCAGATTCTTACATACTTTCAAAGTGTTTTAATCCTTACACTAAAAGGATATAACTATGAAAACCGTTAAAGAAATGACACAGGGATTTAAGAAGATGGAAAAGGGAGGTGTAAAGATGATGACAAATAAAGATGTTAGTGTATAAAACAAACACATATATTCAGGTTCGCTCTTCAAGCCACACTACGAATAATTCATTTTTATATTTCAGGTTCGCCTCCTTTGGAAAGACCCTAGAAATGTTGGCTGGAAGGAAAAGACGGCCTACAGATGGTTATTGCTTCACAGACCCAAAATTGGATTAATCAGGTTAGCTTGGAATTTTAGTTTTAAATATTTTGCGCTGCTATAGATAGCTATTGTTTATTTTATTCAAACTGATTTCCATAATACCACGTATCTTGTTGAAACAATAGGTAATTATTAGTCTATTGACTGGAGCTCGGATTGGTTAGAAATTTTGTCCTATATAACATATTAATACTGTTGACTTATCCTGTTGAAACAATAGGTAGGTATTGATCTATTGACTGGAACTTGAAGTTTTATCCTTAATACTGTTAATTACTCCATAGATTTTGGATTTATGCATATACCTAACTATCATTCTGAATAGACATAGTTAGGCTACAATGAAATAATGATGTCTGTTAATTTTTAGGTTTAGCTTTGTCCAATTATTTAGTTTCGCTTAAATATTCATAACAAAGTCAATTATTTTGCAAATGTTCAACCAGAATAGTACCTTATACGTCTAATGGACTAAATAACCAGATCAGAGACCCAAGGTTCATACATAGCAACTCCTATTTAGAACTGCTGATTAGAAGAAGATTAACCAGTCAATCGCACCCGCCGCCAACACGGATACTCTTAACCAAATAGCAATATTGACGGTAATGTTTTTTTATAGCATGTCCGTAGTTGAAAGTGCAGATCACACTCAGCAGCATATTGCAAGCTCGAGCCTTGGACTTTATCATTCGCAGCCCGGCAAGTTGACTACAAAGCACGCCTGACCTGACCAAATTAAATTTGAAATTATTTGATCAAGTTGAAACAATTTCCGTAATCGGCCTTTGTAACTGAAAATAAGGTGTCTGTCTATATACATCAAACCAGTTTGTCTAGCTGAATTACTGGTGTAACAGTTTTCAAAAACATGTTAGTGGTTTGTTGTTCTTGTTGTACAAATAAAGAGCGACTTAAACGCTAATGAAGCAGTTTGTATTGCAATAAAGTTTTTTTTGGTGTAAAGTCGTAGCGTCATATGTGACTGTATATCTACGAAAGATAATAGGTGCTGAAAAAAATGCAATGATATTGGTTGAGGGGGGTTGTGAGCCCCATTAACATGCTCCTTCTTCCAAACTATCATCTCATAAGGTTTAGTTGAGATTGGCTCAACGACCGAGGAGTAGTTAGATAACAGACAACCACACAGACTTTTGTGCTTTATATATATATATATACTTGTTTAACGCGACCAATGACCGTCAATTAATTAAACATATGAAGACAAACTAAACACATGTACCCTTAATTCTACAGACTTTCACAGTAACTGTAAGTAAAGGTGTAATATAAATATTTGTGTATATATAAGTAGTATTGCTTTGTAGTGTCCTAAACAGTCAACTTTGTGAAGTGCATACACAAACTATGTCAAGATGCCCAAACGAGGTTTGAAGTCATTGTGTTCACGAAACACAAAATAGCCAAGAGGATGGAAGAAAGGAAATCGCTAGAAACGGCAAAAGAAACTGCTGCAAGACAAGATCGAGATAAAGAAAGGATAGCTAGAAAAATGGCACAAGAGACAGCTGATGAAACTGCTGCAAGACAAGATCGAGATAAAGAAAGGATAGCTAGAAGAAGAGCACAAGAGACAGTCGATGAAACTGCTGCAAGACAAGATCGAGATAAAGAAAGGATTAGCTAGAAGAATGGCACAAGAGACAGCTGATGAAACTGCTGCAAGACAAGATCGAGATAGGGAAAGGATTGACAGAAGAAGAGACACCTGATGAAACTGCTGCCACACAAGAAGGAAATCGTGGAAGAATGACAAGAAGAAGAGAGAAAAAATCAGTAGCAGATATTGCTGCTTGAGGAGAAAAAGATATAGAATATCAAGCTCAAAGAAAGGTTGTTACAGCTGAGTGGAGATATATAACGTATTTCAAAACAGCTTATGATTATGATCCAAATCACGATTATGAATCAGTGTCTGCATACGATATTGGAAGAAGATCTATAGAATGTGATTTTTGCAGGGCAAAAAGTTATCTCAATGAAAAGCCAGGACTGTGTTATGATAATGGCAACGTTGAGTTGCAGCTTTTCAGAGAGCCACCACCAACTTTTAATGTACCCCTTCAGGATAATACTGAATAATCGAAAAACATCCTAACCAATGTCTATATATATACAAAGCTCAAAAATGTGTCTGTCTGTCTGTTTGTCTGTCAGGATAATATTCAATAATCGAAAAATATCCTAACCAATGTCTATATATACAAAGCACAAAAATCTGTGTGTCTATCCATTATCTAGCTATTCCTAGGTCGCTGTGCCTATATAAAAAATGTGGGATAATAATTTAGAATAAGGGGCATCTTAATGGTGAGTTCACAACCCCCTCCATCCCCATTTTTGATGTTACTGAGCATTTATTATATTTGATATTAGTTAAGGTTAACTACATTCATAGATGTCGCCACATTCTTACACAACAAAAACTTTATTAAATATTCTATAACACAACGTTCACCCAGTGTGGGGAGGGCATATAAACGTCTTATGCATATGAGAGAGAGTGCGCCAGCAATCTTTACGAAGGAATGCAATGAAACAAAATGGACACTATTATTGCAATAATACATAAACTCAGTTGAAGTTTCTATTCCAAAAGCCACAATAAAGCTTATATGAAGAGCCGTTTCTTGAATTATACCCACTTCTTACTTTTACCTGTGACCTTTCAAATTCGGACCGTAAGACACTTTTACGGCCAATCATCGTCAAATAATTCATCATGTGAAACACTGTAGAAGGACATTATGAGTTGGGTGTTAAAGGGGGATAATAGAAAGCACACCTACAGCCACTAGTTTGGCTGCTACCTCTTCCTTCAAAGTTACCCTGTCAAAGTGTATATCATATTTAAGTATATATATATATATATATATACAGTGAGTTTATAAAGCTTATACAAAGCCTTTAGTGAGGTAGTAATGAATACTGTAGTAATAAGTTATGTAATAAATAAATTGTGTCAAAGTTAGGATTTGTGTGGTATTTATCATAGCATCCACCCCACATTTTTTCAGTTCATTCATAATCCAGATAAAGAACGAGTGCCTCAGCTTGTTTTATATATACGTTGTTAAACGCTAAAACCAGGTGTTCGATTCCTCATACTTGGCAGAACGCAAATAACCCATTTTGTACCTCTGCATTAAAACAACAACAAAATTATTTCAATATGATAAATGAAAGCGTTGCATAATTCTAATACTAAAAACAGGAGAAATAAATTGAAGTGAAGAGTCCCAATTCACGGAAAATAAAATAAAAATATTCAATTAGATTAAAAGTTCGATGGAAAGGCAGGGATGTATTGTCTAACGCAGCTGTGCTAGACTAATTATGGATTAAATTTTGTTGTGCCTACTGACGGCATTGAATAGCAGAAAAAAACATTAAAATAATTAAGACTTAATGACATATTTGTATTTTTCTAGGGCTTCTATCTTATATTAACCACTGCATATCAAAAAATGTACTTCTAATTAATACAATATGAAAGATATAAACAAATTAATCCAAAAGTTTGAAGTTTACTGAAGCTGTTAGAAGAAGAGAAACGTTCAGTTAATCGAAACTTATATTTATAAAATTTGACATTTCTTTTAAAAACTGCTAAAAATGTATATGTATAAAGTAGGACATTGTTAATTTGCCAAATTTGAAACGTACTATCTGTAATCCAGATATTAAACAGAAAACTAACACTGTCAGATGGGGTTTTTCATTACAAGTCATACGTGCACATGGACGTATGCGGACGTTAACATATATTGATTAATAAAGGTATTCGTTTTCGCCAGTAATGAATCGTTTATTAGGTATTTAAAGCTGAATGATGTTATCATTTGATAATGCTTAATACAACGTCAGTAGGTTAGCATTTCATATTAATAATGGGTTTGCGAATGTGACTTTTGCTCGGACGAACTCCAAAATATTTTATACTTTTGAGAAGAATGGTGGAAACATGTGAAAAAAAAAATGGCAATCGAAACATTATTTAATTTTACACTTGAATTCAATGAACATTTTACCAAAGCTATACTTAAAATTACCAACAGAAAAAAATTTAATCATTAGCCTGACTCAATTTATCATTGAATTCAAATATAGAATTAAATATTTATTTATATATCCAATGTCTTTCTTTCACTTGTATACATATGTAGGTGTGAAAAATACAGAATTTCCATTTGTTGGATATAAATTCAGTCTAACAG
>NW_013665790.1:512161-513899 GCF_000517525.1 Limulus polyphemus | reverse complement strand
CTAACATATACACTTTTACTCACTACTTGTTTAATTCTAGCCTTATTGAGATATCTGAACAATATAATTTACATCCGGAGCTAAACAGATGTTGTATAAAACAATAGCACAGATTATTTTCCTCTTGAGATGTTTTGTAATCCTGCTGTTGCTACTGGTAACAAAAGAATGAACAGCGTCACAAAAGATCCGAAATAGGAAATAACCTACAACTAAACACAGAACTAAAACATTAATAATGACAACATCAGAAGTTTGAAGATACTAACGCTTTTAATTTCCAGGTTACGTATTTTTGAAGGAGCGAGCATGGTAGCCGATTCAGGAAACGTATTTGACAATACTCTTAAAGGTGGACGTCTCGGAGTATTTTGTTTCTCCCAGGAAGCTCTTATTTGGTCGGATCTGGTTTACAGATGTAACGGTAAGTTATAGGATTTGTTTGTTCGTTGAATTTCTCGCAAAGTTTACTCGATAAGTACCTGCACTAGCCGCCCCTAATTTTGAAATGATAAACTAGCTATTCAACATCCCCACCGGGATTTCCTGTCAAATTATAACTCACCAACGACTAAATGGGCAAGCATGTTCGATGGATAGAGTCAAGCCCGTGTCTCGCCAATTGCGAGTTGAGCACCCTAACCACCAGGCCATGTCAGGCTTAAATTATAACAAAAATAAAACGTTGTTAAACGTGGATTTATTGTTCGAAATCTCATGTAATTAGTCTGCTGTCTGGCTTATTGCATACTTTTCAGAAATGTGCTCGAAATGTTTTTAAAACCTTAAATCTTTATTGTGACTGCGCGCAAGATTTTTTTAAACACGTCTTTTTGTGTATTTAGTAAATCTGCTGAAGTGAATTTCACATGGAGGGGGTGTAAACTAGTGAAATAATTCGTAATCGTGCTGTTAAATGCACCAAAAACGTATTATCAAATGGACAATGGATTTTGCGATATTAGTAAATTAAATTATTTAACATCTTGATAAACGCGTATAAAGATAGTTGAAACAAAATATGAAGAAATATTTACCAAATGAGCTAATCTGATCTTTTCCAACAGTTGCTATATAAATAATGCCTTTTGGAATTTCCATTTAGTGCAGACAAAAGGCTGCGACTCGTTTTATTCTATAGATACTAAAAGAAACGATATAGCAAACTTATAACTATAATTTCAGACCATCGACAAGGTATTTGTTCTTCTGTATCATATAATAGCTTTTTGTTTTGTAGAGAAATTTATATCAATAACCTTAATTAACAATCGCTTAGACTATAAATGAAAACAAAAATATTTAGTCGCGCCACCTACGTGAAAGTCCAGAAGGTATGATCTGCATTTGGAATACATTTAGGAATCAAAATAGTTTACATTTTAATTCACCACATCCTTAACTTAAATGTTTTATAGTTACTAAGTAAATCCTCGGATGTTATAAATACAACAGCAATGATAATGAATTAAAGGTATCGGGGAAACGTAGAGCTAGCTAGCTACTTGTGTGAGGTGGTTCTATAGAAAAGGAGTTTTTACACTATGATATAATGGTCATGTGGTATCAGTCAGAAGGTAAGAAGACATTTGTAAGGCTTATAACGCTAATAAATTGGTTTATATACTCTCAGTGGACAGAGCACAGATAGTTCTTTGTGTAGCTCTGTGCCTATCAAGAAACGAACACGGAAAGGTAAGAAAAGAGCATGATGTGAAGTAATTTTGATGCTGAAACT